>NC_090814.1:55953766-55974766 GCF_000390325.3 Nicotiana tomentosiformis | reverse complement strand
AGATCTAGATATAGATCCAAAGAAGAACGAGAAGCCAAGAAAGCACATCGCAAGTCTACTAGATTTACCAAAAATAGGTCTAAGCGAGATCTTACTAACATTAAGTGTTATAAGTGTGGTAAATTTGGCCATATAGCTCCAAATTGTAAGCTTCAAAAGCTGAAAACCTTAGGACTAGACGATGAACTACGTGATAAGGTTTATAGTTTGTTATACACTTCTGGATCGGAATCTGATTACTATTCTAAATCAGAATCCGAAGCTGAAATTGATTTGCTTCATTTATCTGATAGTGATTGCAAAAGTGATACATGTACTTGTGATGATGAATTTTATAAATTACAATCACCGTTTCAAGATCTAAACATGAAAACTATTACTTCTGATAATGTAATAGAACTTTTAAAAGAAGTTACTGATGAAAAACTTCATGAAAAAATTATTAATTTGGCTGCTAGTTCAAGTTCTAATTCAGGTTCTGGTTTTGCAAAACCTTTTGAAAAATAATTTGAATATTCCCCGCCTTATTCTTTACTAGAGGCTAATAACCGTTTGTTAAATAAAAATGCAACTCCAGCAAGAGATTCTTCTTTCGATGATTTAAAAATTGAAGTTGAAAACCTAAAACGAGAGATCAAATCTCTTAAACAAAATCAAATGATTTGTGATCATAGGATTACTCAGATTGAGAAAATCAATTCTCCAGCTGATAAATCTATTGATAAAAACAAAGGTATTTTTGAAAATAATATTGAAGAAAAACCTATTAGTTTTAATCCTAAACATGATATGTTTCTAGGAATGATGCAAATTATTACTGCTCATAAATGGTATATCAAATGTACTATACTCATTGATAATAGTTTCTCAATTACAAACATTGTCATGATTGATAGTGGAGCAGATGTTAGCTGCATTCAGGAAGGTTTAGTACCTACGAAATATTTTTTAAAAACTACTCATATGGTTAGATCTGCATCCGGACATACTTTAGATATAAAGTATAAACTTCCTAATACGGGTATTTGTCAGAATAAAGTCTGTATTCCTCACTTCTTTTTCTTGGTAAAAAACCAATTATACCCTCCAATTATACTTGGAACACCGTTTATTAACGCCGTTTATCCTTTTACTAGCATAGACTCGAAAGGTTTTACTGCTACTTATAAGAATAAAGAGATAAGTTATACTTTTGTTACAGATCCAGTAACTAGAGATATTAATGCTTTAATTAATATGAAGCAAAAACATGTTGATTCTTTACAATTAGAATTGTTTAGTATGAATATATTTGATACTTTAAATTCTACTAAAATACAAGAAAAAATCAAATTGATTTCTGAGCAGATTGCTGTTGATATCTGTGCAGAACATCCTAGTGCTTTTTGGAATCGAAAAAAGCATATTGTCACTCTTCCATATGAAGATAATTTCACTGAGGATGATATTCCTACTAAATCTCGACCTTGTCAGATGAATGCAAAATTGGTAGAATTTTGCAAAAAAGAGATTGATAGTCTGCTATCAAAGGGTTTGATAAAACCCTCAAAATCTCCTTGGTCTTGTACAGCTTTTTATGTTAATAACGCAGCTGAAAAGGAACGTGGTGTTCCTAGATTAGTCATTAGTTATAAGCCCTTGAATAAATATTTGAAATGGGTTAGGTATCCTATTCCTAATAAAAGAGATTTATTGTCTAGATTATATGACGCCAATATATTTTCAAATTTTGATTTAAAATCTGGTTATTGGCAGATTCAAATATTTAAAGAGCATACTTATAGAACTGCTTTTACTGTTCCATTTGGGCAATATGAATGGAATGTTATGCCTTTTGGTTTAAAAAATACCCCTTCAGAATTCCAAAAAATTATGAATGATATTTTCAACCCTTATCTAGACTTCGTCATTGTATATATCGATGACATTTTGGTATTTTTCAAAACACTTGAAATGCATATTAAGCATTTAGATATTTTCAAAAGAATTGTTATACAAAATGGTTTGGTAATCTCAAAACAAAAAATGAGCTTATTTCAAACTAACATTCGATTCCTAGGACATTATATTAGTCAGGGAAAGATTACTTCTATTCAACGATCGATTGATTTCGCCTCAAAATTTCCCGATGTTATTACTGATAGAACTCAGTTACAAAGATTTTTGGGAAGTTTAAATTATATTTCACCTTTTTATAAAGATTTGTCACGTGATTTAGCCCCTTTATATGATAGGCTAAAAAAGAATTATAAAAACCCTTGGACTGATAGTCACACTACCTTAGTAAAAAATATTAAGCAACGTGTTAAATCTTTACCTTGCTTAACCCTTGCTAATCCTACATGGCAAAAGATTATAGAGACTGATGCGTCTAATATTGGTTACGGAGGGATTTTAAAACAAATTAATCCCAATAATAAACATGAATATCTGATTAGATTTTACTCTGGTAAATGGTCTGAAGCCCAGAGAAAATACGCTACTGCGGCACATGAAATGTTCACCATAGTAAAATTTGTTTTCAAATTTTAGGACGATTTATACAATCAAAAGTTTTTGATAAAAACTGACGCACAATCTGTTAAATATATGTTTAACAAAGATTTTAAACATGATGCCTCGAAAATGATATTTGCAAGATGGCAGGCTCAATTAGCCCCTTTTGATTTTGAAATACAATATAAAAAGGGAATTGATAATTCTCTGCCAGATTTCTTATCTCGTGAATATTTGCAGGATGGAACCCCCCTGGGGTAGGGGAAGAGGTAGAGGTTGGGGAAGATCATCCCCACAGTCCAAAGGAAGGTCATCACCTTCGGGATCGTCATACGGATCCTCATCAAACTCCCCAGTTATACAAATGGGAAGAAGGAGTTTAGTCAATGAGAGGATATCTCTCAGAGAAGAATCATCGATTGGACCATCCGTCCATCTGGAAGATATTCCAGAAGATAGTCCGTTATACGCACATTTGCAGGCATATTTGACTGCTCAAAAACAGAAAGATACTTCTGTTAAGCAAAGTAATACTTTTGCTTCCATTACTAAAGATGACAATGATGATATCAAGTCATACGAGAAAGTGCCAAAAAGAGAAATGATATTTCTCTTAGAAAATTCTGACATTCAGAGAAAAGAAGAACCATGGAAGATATTCCAAATAGTCTGCTATCAAAGGGTTTGATAAAACCCTCAAAATCTCCTTGGTCTTGTACAGCTTTTTATGTTAATAACGCAGCTGAAAAGGAACGTGGTGTTCCTAGATTAGTCATTAATTATAAGCCCTTGAATAAATATTTGAAATGGGTTAGGTATCCTATTCCTAATAAAAGAGATTTATTGTCTAGATTATATGACGCCAATATATTTTCAAAATTTGATTTAAAATCTGGTTATTGGCAGATTCAAATATTTAAAGAGCATACTTATAGAACTGCTTTTAATGTTCCATTTGGGCAATATGAATGGAATGTTATGCCTTTTGGTTTAAAAAATGCCCCTTCAGAATTCCAAAAAATTATGAATGATATTTTCAACCCTTATCTAGACTTCGTCATTGTATATATCGATGACATTTTGGTATTTTCCAAAACACTTGAAATGCATATTAAGCATTTAGATATTTTCAAAAGAATTGTTATACAAAATGGTTTGGTAATCTCAAAACAAAAAATGAGCTTATTTCAAACTAACATTCGATTCCTAGGACATTATATTTGTCAGGGGAAGATTACTCCTATTCAACGATCGATTGATTTCGCCTCAAAATTTCCCGATGTTATTACTGATAGAACTCAGTTACAAAGATTTTTGGGAAGTTTAAATTATATTTCACCTTTTTATAAAGATTTGTCACGTGATTTAGCCCCCTTATATGATAGGCTAAAAAAGAATTATAAAAACCCTTGGACTGATAGTCACACTACCTTAGTAAAAAATATTAAGCAACGTGTTAAATCTTTACCTTGCTTAACCCTTGCTAATCCTACATGGCAAAAGATTATAGAGACTGATGCGTCTAATATTGGTTACGGAGGGATTTTAAAACAAATTAATCCCAATAATAAACATGAATATCTGATTAGATTTTACTCTGGTAAATGGTCTGAAGCCCAGAGAAAATACGCTACTGTGGCACATGAAATGCTAACCATAGTAAAATGTGTTTTCAAATTTCAGGACGATTTATACAATCAAAAGTTTTTGATATAAACTGACGCACAATCTGTTAAATATATGTTTAACAAAGATTTTAAACATGATGCCTCGAAAATGATATTTGCAAGATGGCAGGCTCAATTAGCCCCTTTTGATTTTGAAATACAATATAAAAAGGGAAGTGATAATTCTCTGCCAGATTTCTTATCTCGTGAATGTTTGCAGGATGGAACCCCCCTGGGGTAGGGGAAGAGGTAGAGGTTGGGGAAGATCATCCCCACAGGCCAAAGGAAGGTCATCACCTTCGGGATCGTCATACGGATCCTCATCAAACTCCCCAGTTATACAAATGGGAAGAAGGAGTTTAGTCAATGAGAGGATATCTCTCAGAGAAGAATCATCGATTGGACCATCCGTCCATCTGGAAGATATTCCAGAAGATAGTCCGTTATACGCACATTTGCAGGCATATTTGACTGCTCAAAAACAGAAAGATACTTCTGTTAAGCAAAGTAATACTTTTGCTTCCATTACTAAAGATGACAATGATGATATCAAGTCATACGAGAAAGTGCCAAAAAGAGAAATGATATTTCTCTTAGAAAATTCTGACATTCAGAGAAAAGAAGAACCATGGAAGATATTCCAAAGGTATTTGATAAATGGGTTATATTATCCGGGTGAGTCATACAAAACCCGTTCCTACTATGAAACGATACTAACCAGTACTGGAAGTGCAGATTTTTAGCACTTTTCTGGGTATAGCACAGACGAGAACGTTTATAACTTCTCGAAGATTATAATTAAACAGATTATATCTGTTGAAGACTGGGGTATATCCACAATGAAAGAAAGGCAGATAAGCCTTAACAAAAATAAAATGAATTTTACTTATTGGGATTATATCCAAGCTTTTAATAAAGTATTATACTACAATAATGATAGACACAAACATACTTAATTTATAAAAGTATGTGCAAAGATATTTGCAACAACTATTCCTAATTGGTTTCTAAACTGGTGGTCATACCACGGTCCAACAATAAAGATTTTACCAGATCCATTTCTCATGTTATACAAAGAATGGATAAAAATTTCTCCTTTTATTAACGATCTATATCACGCAGATCATATCTGCTACCCAGAAAAAATTTAACTAAATATATTTCTTTCTGGAATTTTCTATCCTTTGGATACACAAATGGAATCCGGAGGTCGGATTCACTGAAGAACAAGTCCCCTGCTTATATAGGACTTTATACAATAATTTTTGGGACAAGTTAATGAAGAAGGATCCCAAAACAAAGACCTTATATGGTCAAGAGCTCTTGGATTCAATCGAGATGAAGATCCAAGAATATTCCAGTAAACCTCAGAAAGAGGTAATTGATGACAGTTCAGTGAGGCATATTGCCAGAAGGATCTCCTTTCAAGAAGGAGATAAAACAGAGATGATTAACAGTTACTTGGAAGAGGTTAAAAGAAATTTACTGTCTTCCATTAATCAATATGAAAAGTCAGATACGTCAATGCAAAGTGAAACAAGCAACGATGATATTGCTGAAGATTCTCAGCCCATTGAAGCAGAAAGAATATTATCTGAAGAAGACTTACATGATACAGAAGAATTCATCCGCAAAATGAAAAAAGCGGAAAAGAAACCAGCACAGTGAAACAGCTAGACCCCACTCAAACAGTGAAGCCGCCGGACCTACAGCATAGTGAAGCCGCCGGACCCACTCAAACAGTAGATACACTGTTCATCAACAGTAAATACACTGTTTTAACAGTAGAAACACTGTTACAGGGACCCACGGGGACCCACTTTTACTGTTCATAGATTCTTT
Organism: Nicotiana tomentosiformis; assembly: GCF_000390325.3. Lineage (NCBI taxonomy): Eukaryota > Viridiplantae > Streptophyta > Magnoliopsida > Solanales > Solanaceae > Nicotiana > Nicotiana tomentosiformis. The sequence continues at coordinate 55,968,761 of NC_090814.1, read as the reverse complement.
TTCTTTTTCTATTTATAGAAGTCATTCGTTCATTTTATAGAGGCAGAAGTTAAGACTCCCTCTCTCTAGAACTCTCTCTCTCTCTCTCTCTCTCTAAGTGTAAGTAAAGAGTTAGTTTGAAGTTTGTAGATTGTAATAGAAGAACAAGTAAATAAAAGTTTTCAGTTCTTCATCTTCAGGGCCTTGCTTCTTGGCCACAAAGGTACATACTTCTGTCTTTCTTTGTTTAGCTTTTCTTCTAGTCTCTCCTCTCTGGCCGTGACGATGTCTGACTAAGAGACTTCATATCTATGTTGAGTATCTAACTTCTCTCCTATATACACCATGAAAGCGACGACATCTATTAAAATATAAATGAGTTTTATATATAGAGTTTTGACTTGGTGTCAAGATGGTTGGTACAGTCTGATATAACACTGCTCTTATTGGCTTTGCCTTAGTGGCTCCGTCTAGCCAGCCGTGAACCTCAGCCCGATAAAGGAGTTAAAAGGGCATCTTCTTTCACGGTTAGAACTGCTAGACACATGGGCTCAATAAAAGTATGTATTATATTATGACAGACCCCTTGCTTGAGTAAAGGTTTTTAACCTTCCATACAGTCATTAAACTATATATAAAATTCAAGTATATTTCAATTCTTATCCTTACTGATTGTGCGGATTACCGCCAGTCTTTAAATATAAGGGTACTGAATTAGCTAGATTAAGAATTCTCAAATATGTTAAAATAGAAATCTTTAACTGGTGGAAACCTTCCAGGCATATAAAAGCCAGATGTGAGGTGTGAAACAAGTCCAGTTCCCGGTCAAACGGTGATTTCTGTTTTAATTTAATTGAGAAGGCATGGCGGATTACCGCCCATCACTTGAACCTGTGAACTGATATGTTTATCGTATAGAATTTATTTTAAATTACTATCTACGTTAAACCCCAGATGTAAATTATATGATACATCTGATCAGACTATTCTAGTGGAAATGAATTTTGCAAAGTCTAAGGTCACCACGAGGAGACCTATTAAGTGGGAAAAAATTAATTTTCCAACCACATGGACTTTGGATTCGGTTATATCCCCCAGTCAGATAACTGATGCTGTTAGTAATACTGAGTATTCTCATATTACTCAAAATTCGGATGGTAGGATTTGCATTCAGTTTGACGATAATAGTTCCACTTATAGTAGACAGTCATTTTCTAATAATAGACTATTACCTACTATTAGTTCTAGTTATAACAGACATTCCTTTACTAGTCGTAGACTGTTGCTTGATATTCAACACATTTCTCCTGTTGAACCAGTCTATGGACCAGCTAGAAATCGTGCTGCATCTCTACACACAATTTCTACCAAAGTAGGTGATAAACCTGTTGAAAGGGTTAAGATTAACCCCCAAGACAAATATTGTTCAGGATAATGATAATATTTCTGATAAGGATATTCCTTCTGTGTCCGAGATGGATTTTGACCCCAATGATACTTAATGATTCCACACCAAATTGATTTTAGTCCAGGGTCACAAGCTAGAGGTTATATTCAAAAAGAATTTTTCACTAATAAATGGAACCAGTTTAAAACTTGGTTTTTTGATACTTATAGTAAAGATGATTTAAATAATATTTCCCAAGAGTTTTATGAAACTTGTGCTTTACATAATCAAATTATGTATTTTGTTCCTTGGTTTATAACCACATATTTACCACTTTTTATAAAAGTTTTGGAAAGATCTTATAAAGACGGGATCAATCTCTTTTTGCAAAATTCTACCAATTTTGCATTCATCTGACAAGGTCGAGATTTAGTAGGAATATCATCCTCAGTGAAATTATCTTCATATGGAAGAGTGACAATATGCTTTTTTCGATTCCAAAAAGCACTAGGATGTTCTGCACAGATATCAACAGCAATCTGCTCAGAAATCAATTTGATTTTTTCTTGTATTTTAGTAGAATTTAAAGTATCAAATATATTCATACTAAACAATTCTAATTGTAAAGAATCAACATGTTTTTGCTTCATATTAATTAAAGCATTAATATCTCTAGTTACTGGATCTGTAACAAAAGTATAACTTATCTCTTTATCCTTATAAGTAGCAGTAAAACCTTTCGAGTCTATGCTAGTAAAAGGATAAACGGCGTTAATAAACGGTGTTCCAAGTATAATTGGAGGGTATAACTGGTTTTTTACCAAGAAAAAGAAGTGAGGAATACAGACTTTATTCTGACAAATACCCGTATTAGGAAGTTTATACTTTATATCTAAAGCATGTCCGGATACAGATCTAACCATATGAGTAGTTTTTTAAAAAGTTTTTTGAAAATATTTCGTAGGTACTAAACCTTCCTGAATGCAGCTAACATCTGCTCCACTATCAATCATGGCAATGTTTGTAATTGAAAAACTATTATCAATGAGAATAGTACATTTGATATACCATTTATGAGCAGTAATAATTTGCATCATTCCTAGAAACATATCATGTTTAGGATTAAAACTAATAGGTTTTTCTTCAATATTATTTTCAAAAATACCTTTGTTTTTATCATTAGATTTCTCAGCTGGAGAATTGATTTTCTCAATCTGAGTAATCCTATGATCACAAATCATTTGATTTTGTTTAAGAGATTTGATCTCTCATTTTAGGTTTTCAACTTCAATTTTTAAATCATCGAAAGAAGAATCTCTTGCTGGAATTGCATTTTTATTTAACAAACGGTTATTAACCTCTAGTAAAGAATAAGGCGGGGAATATTCAAATTCTTTTTCAAAAGGTTTTGCAAAACCAGAACCTGAATTAGAACTTGAACTGGCAGCCAAATTAATAATTTTTTCACGAAGTTTTTCATCAATAACTTCTTTTAAAAGTTCTATTACATTATCAGAAGTAATAGTTTTCATGTTTAGGTCTTGAAACTGTGATTGTAATTTATAAAATTCATCATCACAAGTACATGTATCACCTTTGCAAGTTGTACAAGTATTATCAATATTTTTATCACTATCAGATAAATCAAGCAAATCAATTTCAGCTTCGGATTCTGATTCAGAATAATAATCAGATTCCGATCCAGAAGTGTATAACAAACTATAAACCTTATCACGTAGTTCATCTTCTAGTCCTAAGGTTTTCAGCTTTTGAAGCTTACAATTTGGAGCTATATGGCCAAATTTACCACACTTATAACACTTAATGTCAGCAAGATCTCGCTTAGACCTATTTTTGGTAAATCTAGTAGACTTGCGATGTGCTTTCTTGGCTTCTCGTTCTTCTTTGGATCTATATCTAGATCTCTTTTTCCTATAAGGACTGTCTTGGTTGGGGTATCTATGATACTTATGTTTCTTTTTCCTATGAGTAGAAGTCTCGGGTAAACCAAACTGGGTGCAAAAGTCCCCTAACTGGTTTCTTTCTTTAAGCTTACCCATCTTAAGCTGTCTGGACAATCTTAATTCATTGCACAGGTTTAACCCTTCCTGTGTGCAAATTCCTATTAATTTACCATAGGTATAGTCTGCGTAAGGAATTTCTCCATAACTACCTCTTAAAACCTTTCTAACTCTTTCGGCAAATAAAGAGGGAAGTCCATCTATGAACTTAGCTTTCCAATGTTCAAACTTATTTTCTGGTAGTTCCATCACTCTACTCATAAAGGTGTCTTTATACCACCTAAACTCACTTAAAGTCTTACATCTAAGGCTATTAAGGAGGGTACGGACAGTCTCATTCTGGTTGGTAAATCTACCATTGAAGTGTTCTAATATAGTAAGAATAAGAGTCTAAACAGCATCTTCTCTATTTGCTACTAGAGCCATGCCTAAGTTATCAATTCCATCCTCAGTGGCTTTGGCATTAATAACCATTGCCCTTTCATCGACAGTCAAATAATTGTCCCACCAGCCACGAAGTTGGCCAGTAAAACCTGCAACAATCATTCTGCAAATATTCCTATCTGTATTCTTCATACTTTTACAGATAGTTGCATACATAAGCATTCTATGTACTAGAATAGTTAACTGCCTATCAGTCAAACCATCAAGGTTCCATTCGTAAATTTCGGAACCACTGTAAGACGTATTAGTCCGATTCCAATCACGTTCCTCTATTAAAACATCTTGAGGAGTAGGACGATTGTAATAATAAGTCTGCATTCTAGGTTTATCAGCATAACTGCTATCTGCAAACTTACTATTCTTTTTGGGGTAACTTCTGAGTTTATTAAACTCTGACAAAACATCCTTTTTATAGTCAAAAGTAGAATCTAATTTATCAGCAAAATCATTTGATAAATCAATGGGTTTGATATTCAAACCGGATAACTTTTTATCAAGAAGTTCTTCTAAGTCACCAAAAGATTTAAATTTAAAATCCTGAATATCAGAGGGTCTTTGAATATGAGTAAGAACAATTTGAGGTTCTGATTTGCTTCCTGAAGAAGAGGCAATATCAGTCAAAGTCTTTTTAGTATTCATATCCTTAATCAAGACTGTTAAATCATCAAGTTTTTTATTAAGAAAACTAACATTTTCACCCAAAACTTTAACATATAAACTCAAATAATTATTTTGAGAAATTAGTTTATTAATTTCTGTGATGCTGACTGCGGCAACATCTTCATCAATAAATTTTTGAAATGCAGTAAAAGTAATACCTGTATTATTAGGTAAAACAAAAGATGATTGAGGAGGGTAAATGGCTTTAGTAATATTGCCATTCCCGTCTTTATAAGATCTTTCCAAAACTTTTATAAAAAGTGGTAAATATGTGGTTATAAACCAATGAACAAAATACATAATTTGATTATGTAAAGCACAAGTTTCATAAAACTCTTGGGAAATATTATTTAAATCATCTTTACTATAAGTATCAAAAAACCAAGTTTTAAACTGGTTCCATTTATTAGTGAAAAATTCTTTTTGAATATAACCTCTAGCTTGTGACCCTGGACTAAAATCAATTTGGTGTGGAATCATTAAGTATCATTGGGGTCAAAATCCATCTCGGACGCAGAAGGAATATCCTTATCAGAAATATTATCATTATCCTGAACAATATTTGTCTTGGGGTTAATCTTAACCCTTTCAACAGGTTTATCACCTACTTTGGTAGAAATTGTGTGTAAATATGCAGCACGATTTCTAGCTGGTCCATAGACTGGTTCAACAGGAGAAATGTGTTGAATATCAGGCAACAGTCTACGACTAGTAAAGGAATGTCTGTTATAACTAGAACTAATAGTAGGCAACAGTCTATTATTAGAAAATGACTGTCTACTATAAGTGGAACTATTATCGTCAAACTGAATGCAAATCCTACCATCCGGATTTTGAGTAATATGAGAATACTCAGTATTACTAACAGCATTAGTTATCTGACTGGGGGATATAACCGAATCCAAAGTCCATGTGGTTGGAAAATTAATTTCTTCCCACTTAATAGGTCTCCTCGTGGTGACCTTAGACTTTGCAAAATTCGTGTCCACTAGAATAGTCTGATCAGATGTATCATATAATTTACATCTGGGGTTTAACGTAGATAGTAATTTAAAATAAATTCTATACGATAAACATATCAGTTCAGAACCAAGCGCATAATTATAACCATGCGTTTTCACATTTAATGTTAATGCATCAAGTATATTAACATCAGATAAATATAATTGCAAATTGGGTTGAGTATTAAAATATACTGGGCCATAGGCGACAGTAGATTCAATAGAACCCATCAGAGACTGTCTAAAATTTAAATTTCTGGCATCTCTGAGAGCAGCCAAAAATGTCTCTGGTAACCTTTTAAGGGTTAAAGGCTTAAAAGCAATTTGAACCATACCAATATGCAAATAATTATACTGGTGTTTATAAATATCTACATCATACTTGTTTAACAAACGAATAGTCTGTTCAGACGAATTTAAAGCTAAAGATTGCTCAGTTGTTTTAACAAGTTGTTTAGAAGAGAGTTTATCAAACTATCCATAATCATAGATTGTTCTAATAGGGACTTTATGAATAGTCCATTTGTTTAACAAATCAAGGTTTTGAGGTATATCTACCTCTTCCAGTCTAGTATTTTTCATACTAGTTTCTCCTAAATCCATATTTCAGAAACATATCTATGTCAAATATTTCATATCTATCTTATATATACCATGAAAGTGCCTAGGCTCTGATACCATTTAACATGATCAAGTGACGGGCGGTAATCCACCATGCCTTCTCAATTAAATTAAAACAGAAATCACCGTTTGACCGGGAACTGGACTTGTTTCACACCTCACATCTGGCTTTTATGTGCCTGGAGGTTTCCACCAGTTAAAGATTTCTATTTTCTAATAAAAGAGATTTATTGTCAAGATTATATGACGCCAATATATTTTCAAAATTTGATTTAAAATCTGGTTATTGGCAGATTCAAATATTTAAAGAGCATATTTATAGAACTACTTTTAATGTTCCATTTGGGCAATATGAATGGAATGTTATGCTTTTTGGTTTAAAAAATGCCCCTTCAGAATTCCAAAAAATTATGAATGATATTTTCAACCCTTATCTAGACTTCGTCATTGTATATATCGATGACATTTTGGTATTTTCCAAAACACTTGAAATGCATATTAAGCATTTAGATATTTTCAAAAGAATTGTTATACAAAATGGTTTGGTAATCTCAAAACAAAAAATGAGCTTATTTCAAACTAACATTCGATTCCTAGGACATTATATTAGTCAGGGAAAGATTACTCCTATTCAACGATCGATTGATTTCGCCTCAAAATTTCCCGATGTTATTACTGATAGAACTCAGTTACAAAGATTTTTGGGAAGTTTAAATTATATTTCACCTTTTTATAAAGATTTGTCACGTGATTTAGCCCCCTTATATGATAGGCTAAAAAAGAATTATAAAAACCCTTGGACTGATAGTCACACTACCTTAGTAAAAAATATTAAGCAACGTGTTAAATATTTACCTTGCTTAACCCTTGCTAATCCTATATGGCAAAAGATTATAGAGACTGATGCGTCTAATATTGGTTACGGAGGGATTTTAAAACAAATTAATCCCAATAATAAACATGAATATCTGATTAGATTTTACTCTGGTAAATGGTCCGAAGCCCAGAGAAAATACGCTACTGTGGCACATGAAATGTTAACCATAGTAAAATGTGTTTTCAAATTTCAGGACGATTTATACAATCAAAAGTTTTTGATATAAACTGACGCACAATCTGTTAAATATATGTTTAACAAAGATTTTAAACATGATGCCTCGAAAATGATATTTGCAAGATGGCAGGCTCAATTAGCCCCTTTTGATTTTGAAATACAATATAAAAAGGGAATTGATAATTCTCTGCCAGATTTCTTATCTCGTGAATATTTGCAGGATGGAACCCCCCTGGGGTAGGGGAAGAGGTAGAGGTTGGGGAAGATCATCCCCACAGTCCAAAGGAAGGTCATCACCTTCGGGATCGTCATACGGATCCTCATCAAACTCCCCAGTTATACAAATGGGAAGAAGGAGTTTAGTCAATGAGAGGATATCTCTCAGAGAAGAATCATCGATTGGACCATCCGTCCATCTGGAAGATATTCCAGAAGATAGTCCGTTATACGCACATTTGCAGGCATATTTGACTGCTCAAAAACAGAAAGATACTTCTGTTAAGCAAAGTGATACTTTTGCTTCCATTACTAAAGATGACAATGATGATATCAAGTCATACGAGAAAGTGCCAAAAAGAGAAATGATATTTCTCTTAGAAAACTCTGACATTCAGAGAAAAGAAGAACCGTGGAAGATATTCCAAAGGTATTTGATAAATGGGTTATATTATCCGGGTGAGTCATACAAAACCCGTTCCTACTATGAAACGATACTAACCAGTACTGGAAGTGCAGATTTTCAGCACTTTTCTGGGTATAGCACAGACGAGAACGTTTATAACTTCTCGAAGATTATAATTAAACAGATTATATCTGTTGAAGACTGGGGTATATCCACAATGAAAGAAAGGCAGATAAGCCTTAACAAAAATAAAATAAATTTTACTTATTGGGATTATATCCAAGCTTTTGATAAAGTATTATACTACAATAATGATAGACACAAACATACTTGGTTTATAAAAGTATGTGCAAAGATATTTGCAATAACTATTCCTAATTGGTTTCTAAACTGGTGGTCATACCACGGTCCAACAATAAAGATTTTACCAGATCCATTTCTCATGTTATACAAAGAATGGATAAAAATTTCTCCTTTTATTAACGATTTATATCACGCAGATCATATCTGCTACCCAGAAAAAATTAACCAAATATATTTCTTTCTGGAATTTTCTATCCCTTGGATACACAAATGGAATCCAGAAGTCGGATTCACTGAAGAACAAGTCCCCTGCTTATATAGGACTTTTTACAACAATTTTTGGGACAAGTTAATGAAGAAGGATCCCAAAACAAAGACCTTATATGGTCAAGAGCTCTTGGATTCAATCGAGATGAAGATCCAAGAATATTCCAGTAAACCTCAGAAAGAGGTAATTGATGACAGTTCAGTGAGGCATATTGCCAGAAGGATCTCCTTTCAAGAAGGAGATAAAACAGAGATGATTAACAGTTACTTGGAAGAGGTTAAAAGAAATTTACTGTCTTCCATTAATCAATATGAAAAGTCAGATACGTCAATGCAAAGTGAAACAAGCGACGATGATATTGCTGAAGATTCTCAGCCCATTGAAGCAGAAAGAATATTATCTGAACAAGACTTACATGATACATAAGAATTCATCCGCAAAATGAAAAAAGCGGAAAAGAAACCAGCACAGTGAAATAGCTGGACCCCACTCAAACAGTGAAGCCGCCGGACCTACAGCATAGTGAAGCCGCCGGACCCACTCAAACAGTAGATACACTGTTCATCAACAGTAAATACACTGTTTCAATAGTAGAAACACTGTTACAGGGACCCACGGGACCCACTTTTACTGTTCATAGATTCCTTTTCTTTTTCTATTTATAGAAGTCATTCGTTCATTTTTTAGAGGCAGAAGTTAAGACTCCCTCTCTCTAGAACTCTCTCTCTCTCTCTCTAAGTGTAAGTAAAGAGTTAGTTTGAAGTTTGTAGATTGTAATAGAAGAACAAGTAAATAAAAGTATAATAGGTTTAGCCTAACATGTTTAACATGGCTCTGATACCATTAAGAGGATCTTAAGTTTTATCTTTAAAGTAGATAAAATAAATGCGGAATTAAATGATAAAGACAGAAACACTTACTTGTTAAAAGCTTTATTCAAACATAATAGAACATTTTACAATGTGGGAAAGAAAAGATAGGGAAAAACTTGGGAGATTTTCGGATGCCCCCTATTACAAAGTTTGGAGTCTTTATATAGACTTTAGATTTTTGTTAAGTTAATCTTAACCGTTTGAATGGACGATCCTAGTTTGCTGTCTGTTGCTTTACTGAAGGGTCGTCTGATGCTTTTCTGAAGAGGCAAGTACTGTGTTTGTCTTTTTGTGGTTGTCATTATCAGATGACTCCTTCTTTTTGAAGAGTCGTTTGTCTTTGTCTGGAGAATTATTTTCTTCAGTCACTATTCTTCTTCTGCGTAGGCCCGGTAGGCTTGAGCTATTCCATGTGGGTCCTCCATGTCCCCGTTGTCTTGGTTTTCCGTTGAGGAAGATGCTGATACTGTGTCTAACATGGCATGTACTTCTACTGGACATGCTGTTTCAATGTTTGCTAAGACTTCTAGGAGTCTCTTCTTTAATTCTGCTTGTGAACTGGTAGATCCACTCCTGCTGGCTGGTTTGGGTTTCTTGATTTCTCTTGATTCAGGAACCCATCCTTTGATTTTTGGTATCTTAACTAAATATTGAATTCGTTTGATTTGTTCTATTTCGAACGTCCAACTAATAACAAAAGAAATCCTTTTTGCAAAGTAATATTTGCAAATCTTGATATGGTCTGGTAGAGTAGAGATTTCCTGTTCTTTCTGGATTCTCTCAAAATGAATATGGAAGCTTTGGGGCATTGATTGCTCTGTTCCTCCAAATATTTTCCACCAGTCATAGAACCATCTTGGTATGACTGACTTAGCTGCTTGTTCGCTGTATTTTACGAACCATGTATAAGAACTCGGGCGTAGGTACATGAAGTTATACCATGTGTCCATATAATCTTTAAAATTATATGTTTGAGGTCTGAATTGTACAGAGAGCACAATCGGGGTGTGCAAATGATCCATTCCCCATTCAAAGGGGCTCATGATTTTATGAATAGTAAATCTAGAATACTTAATACTGTCAGGGTCTTTGTCATCCTTGAGGGTATGCTCAAAACTGACTGAACCTGTATCTGTAAGAATAAATTCATAATACCTTCTTGACTTCAGAGGGTCACTTGTTTCAACATAATTCCTGTTTGTATAACAAGGTCTGATCAAATCTTGTTTGTCGAAGTTTTCGTATCCTTTGTCCAATGTTATCACTTTGATTGGTGCTTTGGAGATTATTTCAAATGTTTCTTTTTCTTGAGGAACTGATTTTTTACCTTCCTTTTTGGATGGTGTCTCTGGCTTGACTGCTTGAGCGAATGACTCTGGGGTCTTCATTTCATAATCTGAACTGGTGAGTGTCTTACCAGTCTGGCTTGTTGAAGCTTTCGAAGAAGCTTGTTGAAATGGTCCTTCTATTTTTGGAATAGTACCAAGGACTTTTATTGTAGCTGGTTTATTTATAGTGGGAACTCTCGGAGGGGTTACCATTATATTTAGAGGTGGTCTCACGGGTAAGGGGGGATAATAATCTGCTAGTGCAGAATATCTATTTTCTCTCTTTGGTGAGGCCCTGAAGGGACCCTTCTGGTTCGGTCTCATTTTTTTCCTGTAGGAATTCTCTGGTTAGAAAGTCTGGTAAAGAATTTTCCTCAATTTCAAAATCAAAACTAGATAATAGTGCTTGCCATCTGGCAAAAATCTATTTTGAAATGAGGTTTTTAACATCTTTTTTGTAAAATCTCCTTAACTGACTTACAATCAACTCTTAATAAAAATTCTTTATTTATTAAATCATCTTGAAACTTTGTAATACATAGTACTATAGACAAAATCTCTTTTTTTACTGTACTATAGTTTTTCTGAGCCAAATTCCAAATTCCGGAAGTGAAACGGACTAATTGTTCTGAAGAGTTTAAGGAGACTCTTTGTTTAAGAATACCACCGTACCCTTCATCAGAAGCGTCAGTTTCGACTATCATGAATGCCTCAGGATTAGGAATGCCTAGATAAGGAAGTTTTTGAACAATAGATTTGACTCTTTTGACAGTGTCAGTTTGTTCTTGACTCCATGGGACTGGATTCTTTCTGAGACGTTTGTATAGTGGTTCACAGATTTTCCTAATATCAGGAATGAAGTCTGCTACATAATTAAGGCTTCCTAAGAACCTTTGTAATTGTGTTTTGTCTAATATTTCATCAGAAAATTTTGAGGAGAACTCAATGGCTCTACAGATTGGTTTGTAAGTGCCTTAGTATAGATCATGTCCTAAGAATCTGATAGTTGTTTGAAACAATCTAATCTTCTTAGCACTTACTACTAGTCCATTATGTTTTACGATTTTAAAGAACGTATTTAAATGTTTAAAATGAGATTCTATATCTTCAGAAAATATTAAAACATCATCAATGTAAACAATTGACATATTACTGTATGGATTGAATATGTTATTCATAATGTTTTGAAATTCTGATGGGGCATTTTTTAACCCGAAAGGCAGTACGTTCCATTCATATTGTCCAAAGGGGACATTAAAGGCAGTTTTGTATTTATCCTTTTCGCTAATTTGAATTTGCCAAAATCCTGACTTCATATCAAATTTGCTATAAATATTTGCTTTATAAGTTCTTTTTAATAAATCTCTTTTATTAGGTATCGGGTACCTAATCCATTGTAAAACCTTGTTTAATGGTTTATAATTAATAACTAATCTGGGAGTTCCTCTTTCCTTTTCTGCACTTTTATTAACATAAAAAGCTGCACAACTCCAAGGTGATTTAGAGGGTCTGATAATCTTCTTTTTAAGGAGATCGTTAATTTCATTTTTACAAACTTCCATGAGTTCATGATTCATCTGAATAGGCCTAGCCTTTGTGGGTATGGCTTGTTCAGTAAATTCATTGATATAAGGAAGTTCGACTTCATGCCTTCTTCTTTCCCAGAAGGCATTAGGTAATTCTGAACAAACTTCCAATTCGAGTTTTTCTTGAAAAGATTTTATCCTTTCTTCCATTCCCAGAAGAAGGCATGAGGTAATTCTGAACAAACTTCCAATTCGAGTTTTTCTTGAAAAGATTTTATCCTTTCTTCCATTCCCGGGGTTTTTAAAGTTTGTTCAATTTTGTGAACTTTTATATCATTTTTTAAATAATTTTTTAATTCTTTTAAGTATTTTGTTTTAATATCTTCATCATCTATGTGATTGATAATATCAAATAATACTTCTTTAGAGTCATTAGTAAGGACTTTGATAGAATTTTGTCCGCACATACATATTGCCCCAGTGCAGTTACAGTTGTCTTCTTGAGAACTACTGCTACTGTCTGAGCTATATGCCAAGTTTATCATTTCATTGTCGCTGTCAGAATAGCTTTCATCTGATGACGACGATGATGTGCTATTTTCATTTTGTTCAAGAATAGCAAATAGCTTTTCTTTAATGTTTTCATCAAGCTCTAAGGTATTAACCTTTTTCTTTTTCTTGTTGGTGACTGGGCATTCATTAGCTCTATGCTCTGTCTTACCACATGACCAACACTTATCACCATGTTCTTTTTTAGAACGTCTTTTAAATCTTCTTTTCTTAGGAGTTCCTTCCTTTTTCTCTTTACGCTTATGGCGTCTTTTTATTTTTTCAGAAGATTTCGTATGTTGTTTTGACTTTTTAGAAGGAGCAGCAATTGTTTTAAAACCGAAGTCTTGACAGAAACTTCCTAATTCTGTTTTGGATTAGAGTATGTCTTTTTTGATAAGACTTTTAAGTTTTAGGTCTGTACATAAGTCAAGGCATGTTACATTAATAAAACTGATTAAATCCCCATATGTGAGATTGTCATAAGGGACTTGACCGTTAAATCTATCTTTGATTTTAGTCCTTACCTTTTCGGCAAATAATCTTGGTAAACCACTGATAAATCTTTCTTTCCAGAAAGCACTACCGCAGTCTTCTCTAAACATAACCTTTTCTATAAACATATCTTTATACCATCTAAAATCTGTTAATTTTGGACAGTTAAGATTGTTAAGAAGTTCTAGACTCCTGTCTTGGAAAAGTTTTGGTTCTCCGATGAAGTGTTTAGCAATACAGTAGATTAATGTTGCAGAAGCATCTTCTCTAGCTTCTTGCTCTGCAACCTGTACTCCTGATTCAGTTTTTATTATAGTAGCTATTGTAGTAGCTCCTAGGATTTGATTTCTATTGAATTCTGTAAGATAATTATCCCACCAATTTTTTAACATTCCAGTGAATCCTGAAATTATTAAAGTTGCGGCATATTTATCCGAAGCTCTTTTCATTTTATAGGTAGTTACTGCAATACCTACTTCATGTAGTTTTTTGTAGATTTGGCTTTCAGCCAACCCATCTATGTTCCATTCTGTGATACCAGTTCCTTCATGACTAGAACTGGTTAAATAGATATCTTCTTCAAATTGTACATCTGGGAAAGATGCCCTTCCATAGTAATTCTTTTTATTAGAATGTCTTGGATCGTTAGTAATTCTGTTGATTTCAGAATCAATGGATTTGATTGTAGAGACTGTTTCTATTTTTCTAATTTCTTCAGAGGTTTTTTTGGAGCATTGTATTAGAAACTCAAGTTTTTTCTTTTTACCAGGGAAATCTTCTTTTGTTCTTAAATCAGTATAATCCTTTTCAATAGAACTTAATTTTTTAATTAAATTTTGGAGTTCTATGGATTTATTATTTATGCTAGTACTAGCTTGATTTAAGGTAGTTTCTGGTTTAGATATAACTAATTTTGTTTTAAGTCTTTCTTCGATTTGTTCTAGAAGTTTATCTGAAAAATCGAATTTTTCTTCTAATTCTGGAAAATTCTCTTTAGAATATTCAGGAAGTTTTATTAAAGGATGTGTTTCAATTTTAGAAGTTGTTATAGATCTTGTGGGGATTCCTAATTTATTAGTATTCTTTAACTGATTAGAGACAACATGTAATAAATTATTAGTATAATTATTTTGCACAATAATTTTATTAATGTCTTTGTTGGTTGGTCCACTATCAGTATGAGCACTTTTTCTTTTAAAAGGGGAAGGTGTGATTACTTCGCTTTGGACTGGTAATAGAATTTCTTCTAAGGGTGGATTAATGTCTTCAATTATACCTTTATTTTTGGTATACCATTTATTAACAATCATTTTTAAAGACTCCTTTTGATTTGGAATCTGTCCAGTTATTTCAAACCATTTAAAGAATTCAATATCACATTTGATTCTTTTTAGGTCTTTAATCCATTTATCTTTAAAAGATAATCTTTGTTCTAAAGTATAAGTATCTACATACCAGTTTCGATTGATAATATTGTTGGGATGTAACCATTGAGCATCTAGACTTTTCCAGTTTATTTCAAAGTCATCGGCTCGGATTACTGTTAATTGATCAACTGTCTCAGTAGTTGGACTTCTTGGAGTAGTAATAAAGGGTCTATTTTGATAAATTACTTTAGGAACAGTTTTATTAAAATCTACTCCTTTAAGTCTTGTATCGATTTCTTCGATAAGTTCTTCATCACTCTTGCTATCCTTAGAAGCAGGTTTAGTAAAGGTCATTCTTCTGCTAGAAGAAGCTTCACTAGTTGAATTTGGACTTAGGAATTTTAAGTCTATTGCTCCAGAAGGATGTTGAATGACTTGTTCAATGTATGAACTCTCAGGTTCATAAATTGGTTGGGTAATGGAGTTAAAACTCCATTC
>NC_090814.1:55863566-55953566 GCF_000390325.3 Nicotiana tomentosiformis | reverse complement strand
GTCTTTCGAAAGAATTTCATCCCATTGAATCATTCTAGGGACGAAGGTATTACTATGTTCTTGGTTTGCTTCCATGAGCATAGTAACTCCTTTATTACTTTTGATCTTAGCTTTTGGGGCTAACGTTGTTTTCATTAGTCTGTAATAAACTCTATAAATTACAGCTATTTCTCTTGTATTAACTTTGCTGTTCATATTTTTTGTTTTTATATTAAGAGTTAATGTATCCAGAAAATTCTGATCATTTATGTCAACAGAAAAGTTTGGATAACAATTAAAGTATACTGGGCCTTGGGCTAAGTTACTTTGTAAGACTCCTAACAAAGAATCATCAAAGTTAAGAAGTCTGTCATCTCTTAGTAAGAGACAGAGAGGGGTGTCTAAACCTAATCTATATAAAGGTTTGACTGCCACTTGTACTAATCCGATGTGAAGGAAATTGAATTTCTTTCTGTAATGTTGAATGTCTTGTGCAGCTAATAACTTGATTGTTTCTATCGAATTATTGATGGCAATAGTAGATTCACAAGTTTTGATGTTATAATTTTTTATAAAATCAAACTTACCAGTATGATAGATAGTACTGTAGGATTCTCTAGGAATACTCTAATTTTGTAAATCATTTTCTATTTTGGCAATATTAGTTACCGCCAGAGATTGGTTTATATTATTCAAGACTTTATCTGAATTATTCATAATAGGATAGTTCTACTAATACAAGTATTAATAGCTTTTAAATTCAGAAGAATATAAAATCTTCTATTTTTATAAACATACAATTTTTGTACTAAAGTTTTTAAAACTTCAGAAATTTCTTCTAAACTTTGTTTTCTTGGTTCAATAAAAACAAGTTCTTTATAAATTTCAATATTTTATTCAGCACGAAAGATTTTTTTATTAATTATTCTTAATCTTTTTAGGCCTATCCAACTGCCTTCATTTAAAATTCTTATTTTATGAAAAATAGGATGACGTTACATTAGAAAAAAGGATTTTCAAAATTATCAGTATTAAAGAGGTATACTATCTTTAAGGCATAAGTCTACTATCTCTGTTATCCTATCATGTAATAGTCTTCTAGATAATTCTACAATGCTCTTAACTGTATAGTGTTTACTATTTATCTTCTTCTTTACTGCAGATCTATTTTGGTATTGTTCTAAGTTCTAAGTTATCTTGGGGGTTGGGGATCAAATTTGCTATAAATATTTACTTTATAAGTTCTTTTTAATAAATCTTATAGGGTACCTAATCCATTGTAAAATCTTGTTTAATGGTTTATAATTAATAACTAATCTGGGAGCTCCTCTTTCCGTTTCTGCACTTTTATTAACATAAAAAGCTGCACAACTCCAAGGTGATTTAGAGGGTCTGATAATCTTCTTTTTAAGGAGATCGTTAATTTTATTTTTACAAACTTCCATGAGTTCATGATTCATCTGAATAGGCCTAGCCTTCGTGGGTATGGCTTGTTCAGTAAATTCATTGATATAAAGAAGTTCAACTTCATGCCTTCTTCTTTCCCAGGAGGCATTAGGTAATTCTGAACAAACTTCCAATTCGAGTTTTTCTTGAAAAGATTTTATCCTTTCTTCCATTCCCGGGGTTTTTAAAGTTTGTTCAACTTGTGAACTTTTATATCATTTTTTAAATAATTTACCTGATTTGAAAGCAGGTTTATTTTAAAAATAGTCTTTGATTTGAGGAAGTCACTTTCCTCTTTGGAGATAGAATTAAGATAAGGGAATTTTATTTTCTTTCCTAATATTGTAGTACAAATAGCTTCTAAATTATCATGAAATGGTTTAATCTGAGTTATAAAAGGTATACCTAGGGTAATTTCTTCATTTATATCCCTGGTTACCGCAAAATCATTTATAAAACAGATATCATCATTGCAAATGTGGGCTTTTGATAGTTTATAATCTATCTTTAATTTTTCTCCTCTGGCGGAATATAATTTTGTAGTACTTTTTTCAAAGTATTTGGTTGGTATTAGTCCTTCCATTATGCAGTTTCTATCTGCACCTGAGTCTAGTAATGCTAATTTATTAATCATAATATCTTTTGCCTTTAAGGTAATAGGAATATGATAACTGTGGGCTCTTACTTTAGTAATTTTTGCCACAGCCGTACCGCTAGTTGATTCTTTATCAATTTTTGCATCATCATCAGTGAAGTATTCTCCAATGGTTTCTTTTTTATTGGCTGCCTGTAATACTTCATTAGTAAGATTTTCCATTTCTATTTTGTCAAGTCTAAGCTTAACCATTTTTATTTCATCTTTTACAGATTTTAATTCTGTTTGGAGATGTTGAATAGTTGGTTTATCGTCTTTGACTGAAAATCTATTCATAACCTCTTTCATATTAAAGGGTTCTATTTTATGATGATTTCCTTTCTGATTAATAATGATATTTTTTAATTCTTTTAAGTATTTTGTTTTAATATCTTCATCATCTATGTGATTGATAATATCAAATAATACTTCTTTAGAGTCATTAGTAAGGACTTTGATAGAATTTTGTCCGCACACACATATTGCCCCAGTGCAGTTACAGTTGTCTTCTTGAGAACTACTGCTACTGTCTGAGCTATATGCCATGTTTATCATTTCATTGTCGCTGTCAGAATAGCTTTCATCTGATGACGACGATGATGTGCTATTTTCATTTTGTTCAAGAATAGCAAATAGCTTTTCTTTAATGTTTTCATCAAGCTCTAAGGTATTAACCTTTTTCTTTTTCTTGTTGGTGACTGGGCATTCATTAGCTCTATGCCCTGTCTTACCACATGACCAACACTTATCACCATGTTCTTTTTTAGAACGTCTTTTAAATCTTCTTTTCTTTAGGAGTTCCTTCCTTTTTCTCTTTACGCTTATGGCATCTTTTTATTTTTTCAGAAGATTTCTTATGTTGTTTTGCTCTTTTAGAAGGAGCAGCAATTGTTTTAAAATCGAAGTCTTGACAGAAACTTCCTAATTCTGTTTTGGATTGGAGTCTGTCTTTTTTGATAAGACTTTTAAGTTTTAGGTCTGTACATAAGTCAAGGCCTGTTACATTAATAAAACTGATTAAATCCCCATATGTGAGATTGTCATAAGGGACTTGACTGTTAAATCTATCTTTGATTTTAGTCCTTACCTTTTCGGCAAATAATCTTGGTAAACCACTGATAAATCTTTCTTTTCAGAAAGCACTACCGCAGTCTTCTCTAAACATAACCTTTTCTATAAACATATCTTTATACCATCTAAAATATGTTAATTTTGGACAGTTAAGATTGTTAAGAAGTTCTAGACTCCTGTCTTGGAAAAGTTTTGGTTCTCCGATGAAGTGTTTAGCAATACAGTAGATTAATGTTGCAGAAGCATCTTCTCTAGCTTCTTGCTTAGCAACCTGTACTCCTGATTCAGTTTTTATTATAGTAGCTATTGTAGTAGCTCCAAGGATTTGATTTCTATTGAATTCTGTAAGATAATTATCCCACCAATTTTTTAACATTCCAGTGAATCCTGAAATTATTAAAGTTGCGGCATATTTATCCGAAGCTCTTTTCATTTTATAGGTAGTTACTGCAATACCTACTTCATGTAGTGTTTTGTAGATTTGGCTTTCAGCCAACCCATCTATGTTTCATTCTGTGATACCAGTTCCTTTATGACTAGAACTGGTTAAATAGATATCTTCATCAAATTGTACATCTGGAAAAGATGCCCTTCCATAGTAATTCTTTTTATTAGAATGTCTTGGATCGTTAGTAATTCTGTTGATTTCAGAATCAATGGATTTAATTGTAGAGACTGTTTCTTTTTCTTGAGTAACTGATTTTTTACCTTCCTTTTTGGATGGTGTCTCTGGCTTGACTGCTTGAGTGAATGACTCTGGGGTCTTCATTTCATAATCTGAACTGGTGAGTGTCTTACCAGTCTGGCTTGTTGAAGCTTTCGAATAAGCTTGTTGAAATGGTCCTTCTATTTTTGGAATAGTACCAAGGACTTTCATTGTAGCTGGTTTATTTATAGTGGGAACTCTCGGAGGGGTTACCATTATATTTAGAGGTGGTCTCACGGGTAAGGGGGGATAATAATCTGCTAGTGCAGAATATCTATTTTCTCTCTTTGGTGAGGCCCTGAAGGGACCCTTCTGGTTCGGTCTCATTTTTTCCCTGTAGGAATTCTCTGGTTAGAAAGTCTGGTAAAGAATTTTCCTCACCTTTAATAAACTCAATTTGAAAATCAAAACTAGATAATAGTGCTTGCCATCTGGCAAAAATCTGTTTTGAAATGAGGTTTTTAACATCTTTTTGTAAAATCTCTTTAGCTGACTTACAATCAACTCTTAATAAAAATTGTTTATTTATTAAATCGTCTTGAAACTTTGTAATACATAGTACTATAGACAAAATCTCTTTTTTGACTGTACTATAGTTTTTCTGAGCCGAATTCCAAATTTCGGAAGTGAAACGGACTAATTGTTCTGAAGAGTTTAAGGAGACTCTTTGTTTAAGAATACCACCGTACCCTTCATCAGAAGCGTCAGTTTCGACTATCATGAATGCCTCAGGATTAGGAATGCCTAGACAAGGAAGTTTTTGAACAATAGATTTGACTCTTTTGACAGTGTCAGTTTGTTCTTGACTCCATGGGACTGGATTCTTTCTGGGACGTTTGTATAGTGGTTCACAGATTTTCCTAATATCAGGAATGAAGTCTGCTACATAATTAAGGCTTCCTAAGAACCTTTGTAATTGTGTTTTGTCTAATATTTCAACAGGAAATTTTGAGGAGAACTCAATGGCTCTACAGATTGGTTTGTAAGTACCTTGGTATAGATCATGTCCTAAGAATCTGATAGTTGTTTGAAACAATCTAATCTTCTTAGCACTTACTACTAGTCCATTATGTTTTACGATTTTAAAGAACGTATTTAAATGTTTAAAATGAGATTCTATATCTTCAGAAAATATTAAAACATCATCAATGTAAACAGTTGACATATTACTGTATGGATTGAATATGTTATTCATAATGTTTTGAAATTCTGATGGGGCATTTTTTAACCCGAAAGGCATTACGTTCCATTCATATTGTCCAAAGGGGACATTAAAGGCAGTTTTGTATTTATCCTTTTCGCTAATTTGAATTTGCCAAAATCCTGACTTCATATCAAATTTGCTATAAATATTTGCTTTATAAGTTCTTTTTAATAAATCTCTTTTATTAGGTATCGGGTACCTAATCCATTGTAAAACCTTGTTTAATGGTTTATAATTAATAACTAATCTGGGAGTTCCTCTTTTCTTTTCTGCACTTTTATTAACATAAAAAGCTGCACAACTCCAAGGTGATTTAGAGGGTCTGATAATCTTCTTTTTAAGGAGATCGTTAATTTCATTTTTACAAACTTCCATGAGTTCATGATTCATCTGAATAGGCCT
The DNA here is from genome assembly GCF_000390325.3 of Nicotiana tomentosiformis. NCBI lineage: Eukaryota > Viridiplantae > Streptophyta > Magnoliopsida > Solanales > Solanaceae > Nicotiana > Nicotiana tomentosiformis. The sequence goes on along the minus strand of NC_090814.1, from coordinate 55,948,124 downwards.
AGCCTTCGTGGGTATGGCTTGTTCAGTAAATTCATTGATATAAGGAAGTTCGACTTCATGCCTTCTTCTTTCCCAGAATGCATTAGGTAATTCTGAACAAACTTTCAATTCGAGTTTTTCTTGAAAAGATTTTATCCTTTCTTCCATTCCCGGGGTTTTTAAAGTTTGTTCAATTTTGTGAACTTTTATATCATTTTTTAAATAATTTACCTGATTTGAAAGCAGGTTTATTTTAAAAATAGTGTTTGATTTGAGGAAGTCACTTTCCTCTTTGGAGATAGAATTAAGATAAGGGAATTTTATTTCCTTTCCTAATATTGTAGTACAAATAGCTTCTAAATTATCATGAAATGGTTTAATCTGAGTTATAAAAGGTATACCTAGGAAAGCCAATAAGAGCAGTGTTGTATCAGACTGTACCAACCATCTTGACACCAAGTCAAAAATCTATATATAAAACTCATTTATATTTTAATAGATGCCGTCGCTTTCATGGTGTATATAGGAGAGAAGTTAGATACTCAACATAGATATGAAGTCTCTTAGCCGGACATCGTCACGGCCAGAGATGAGAGACTAGAAGAAAAGCTAAACTAAGAAAGACAGTGCCCACAGTTATCATATTCCTATTACCTTAAAGGTAAAAGATATTACGATTAATAAATTAGCATTACTAGACTTTTTTATTGGCTGCCTGTAATACTTCATTAGTAAGATTTTCCATTTCTATTTTGTCAAGTCTAAGCTTAACCATTTTTATTTCATCTTTTACAGATTTTAATTCTGTTTGGAGATGTTGAATAGTTGGTTTATCGTCTTTGACTGAAAATCTATTCATAACCTCTTTCATATTAAAGGGTTCTATTTTATGATGATTTCCTTTCTGATTAATAATGATATTTTTTAATTCTTTTAAGTATTTTGTTTTGGTTGGTCCACTATCAGTATGAACACTTTCTCTTTTAAAAGGGGAAGCAGTGATTACTTCGCTTTGGACTGGTAATAGAATTTCTTCTAAGGGTGGATTAATGTCTTCAATTATACCTTTATTTTTGGTATACCATTTATTAACAATCATTTTTAAAGACTCCTTTTGATTTGGAATCTGTCCAGTTATTTCAAACCATTTAAAGAATTCAATATCACATTTGATTCTTTTTAGGTCTTTAATCCATTTATCTTTAAAAGATAATCTTTGTTCTAAAGTATAAGTATCTACATACCACTTTCGATTGATAATATTGTTGGGATGTAACCATTGAGCATCTAGACTTTTCCAGTTTATTTCAAAGTCATCGGCTCGGATTACTGTTAATTGATCAACCATCTCAGTAGTTGGACTTCTTGGAGTAGTAATAAAGGGTCTATTTTGATAAATCACTTTAGGAACAGTTTTATTAAAATCTACTCCTTTAAGTCTTGTATCGATTTCTTCGATAAGTTCTTCATCACTCTTGCTATCCTTAGAAGCAGGTTTAGTAAAGGTCATTCTTCTGCTAGAAGAAGCTTCACTAGTTGAATTTGGACTTAGGAATTTTAAGTCTATTGCTCCAGAAGGATGTTGAATGACTTGTTCAATGTATGAACTCTCAGGTTCATAAATTGGTTGGGTAATGGAGTTAAAACTCCATTCGTCTTTCGAAAGAATTTCATCCCATTGAATCATTCTAGGGACGAAGGTATTACTATGTTCTTGGTTTGCTTCCATGAGCATAGTAACTCCTTTATTACTTTCGATCTTAGCTTTTGGGGCTAACGTTGTTTTCATTAGTAAAAAGGATTTTCAAAATTATCAGTATTAAAGAGGTATACTATCTTTAAGGCGTAAGTCTGCTATTTCTGTTATCCTATCATGTAATAGTCTTCTAGATAATTCTATAATGCTCTTAACTGTATAGTGTTTACTATTTATCTTCTTCTTTACTACAGATCTATTTTGGTATTGTTCTAAGTTCTAAGTTATCTTGGGGGTTGGGGATTAAACGTGTTAACTGTGTCCTGTTGTGTCATGTCTCTCGCGGCACACCCTAGCCTATGGACGACGGCAACTGACGGCAGTTTAATAAGGTTTAATCGACATCCTACAAGGATCCCTCACACTATGAACATAGAACAGTAACCTAGTAAGATCAGAAGCTTTAAAGCTAAACTAAGAAAGACAGAAGTATGTATTATATTATGACAGACCCCTTGCTTGAGTAAAGGTTTTTAACCTTCCATACAGTCATTAAACTATATATAAAATTCAAGTATATTTCAATTCTTATCCTTATTGATTGTGCGGATTACCGCCAGTCTTTAAATATAAGGGTACTGAATTAGCTAGATTAAGAATTCTCAAATATGTTAAAATAGAAATCTTTAACGGGTGGAAACCTTCCAGGCATATAAAAGCCAGATGTGAGGTGTAAAACAAGTCCAGTTCCCGGTCAAACGGTGATTTCTGTTTTAATTTAATTGAGAAGGCATGGCGGATTACCGCCCGTCACTTGATCATGTTAAATGGTATCAGAGCCTAGGCACTTTCATGGTATATATAAGATAGATATGAAATATTCGACATAGATATGTTTCTGAAATATGAATTTAGGAGAAACTAGTATTAAAAATACTAGATTGGAAGAGGTAGATATACCTCAAAACCTTGATTTGTTAAACAAATGGACTATTCCTAAAGTCCCTATTAGAATAATCTATGATTATGGATGGTTTGATAAACTCTCTTCTAAACAACTTGTTAAAACAACTGAGCAATCTTTAGCTTTAAATTCGTCTGAACAGACTATTCGTTTGTTAAACAAGCATGATGTAGATATTTATAAACACCAGTATAATTATTTGCATATTGGTATGGTTCAAATTGCTTTTAAGCCTTTAACCCTTAAAGGGTTACCAGAGACATTTTTGGCTGCTCTCAGAGATGCCAGAAATTTGAATTTTAGACAGTCTCTGATGGGTTCTATTGAATCTACTGTCGCCTATGGCCCAGTATATTTTAATACTCAACCCAATTTGCAATTATCTTTATCTGATGTTAATATACTTGATGCATTAACATTAAATGTGAAAACGCATGGTTATAATTATGCGCCTGGTTCTGAACTGATATGTTTATCGTATAGAATTTATTTTAAATTACTATCTATGTTAAACCCCAGATGTAAATTATATGATACATCTGATCAGACTATTCTAGTGAAAACGAATTTTGCAAAGTCTAAGGTCACCACGAGGAGACCTATTAAGTGGGAAGAAATTAATTTTCCAACCACATGGACTTTGGATTCGGTTATATCCCCCAGTCAGATAACTGATGCTGTTAGTAATACTGAGTATTCTCATATTACTCAAAATCCGGATGGTAGGATTTGCATTCAGTTTGACGATAATAGTTCCACTTATTGTAGACAGTCATTTTCTAATAATAGACTGTTGCCTACTATTAGTTCTAGTTATAACAGACATTCCTTTACTAGTCGTAGACTGTTGCCTGATATTCAACACATTTCTCCTGTTGAACCAGTCTATGGACCAGCTAGAAATCGTGCTGCATCTCTACACACAATTTCTACCAAAGTAGGTGATAAACATGTTGAAAGGGTTAAGATTAACCCCAAGACAAATATTGTTCAGGATAATGATAATATTTCTGATAAGGATATTCCTTCTGCGTCCGAGATGGATTTTAACCCCAATGATACTTAATGATTCCACACCAAATTGATTTTAGTCCAGGGTCACAAGCTAGAGGTTATATTCAAAAAGAATTTTTCACTAATAAATGGAACTAGTTTAAAACTTGGTTTTTTGATACTTATAGTAAAGATGATTTAAATAATATTTCCCAAGAGTTTTATGAAACTTGTGCTTTACATAATCAAATTATGTATTTTGTTCTTTGGTTTATAACCAGGAGCTCCCAGATTAGTTATTAATTATAAACCATTAAACAAGGTTTTACAATGGATTAGGTACCCGATACCTAATAAAAGAGATTTATTAAAAAGAACTTATAAAGCAAATATTTATAGCAAATTTGATATGAAGTCAGAATTTTGGCAAATTCAAATTAGCGAAAAGGATAAATACAAAACTGCCTTTAATGTCCCCTTTGGACAATATGAGTGGAACGTAATGCCTTTCGGGTTAAAAAATGCCCCATCAGAATTTCAAGACATTATGAATAACATATTCAATCCATACAGTAATATGTCAATTGTTTACATTGATGATGTTTTAATATTTTCTGAAGATATAGAATCTCATTTTAAACATTTAAATACGTTCTTTAAAATCGTAAAATATAATGGACTAGTAGTAAGTGCTAAGAAGATTAGATTGTTTCAAACAACTATCAGATTCTTAGGACATGATCTATACCAAGGCAACTTACAAACCAATCTGTAGAGCCATTGAGTTCTCCTCAAAATTTCCTGATGAAATATTAGACAAAACACAATTACAAAGGTTCTTAGGAAGCCTTAATTATGTAGCAGACTTCATTCCTGATATTAGGAAAATCTGTGAACCACTATACAAACGTCTCAGAAAGAATCCAGTCCCATGGAGTCAAGAACAAACTGATACTGTCAAAAGAGTCAAATCTATTGTTCAAAAACTTCCTTGTCTAGGCATTCCTAATCCTGAGGCATTCATGATAGTCGAAACTGACGCTTCTGATGAAGGGTACGGTGGTATTCTTAAACAAAGAGTCTCCTTAAACTCTTCAGAACAATTAGTCTGTTTCACTTTCAAAATTTGGAATTCGGCTCAGAAAAACTATAGTACAGTCAAAAAAGAGATTTTGTCTATAGTACTATGTATTACAAAGTTTCAAGACGATTTAATAAATAAAGAATTTTTATTAAGAGTTGATTGTAAGTCAGCTAAAGAGATTTTACAAAAAGATGTTAAAAACCTCATTTCAAAATAGATTTTTGCCAGATGGCAAGCACTATTATCTAGTTTTGATTTTCAAATTGAGTTTATTAAAGGTGAGGAAAATTCTTTACCAGACTTTCTAATCAGAGAATTCCTACAGGGAAAAAATGAGACCGAACCAGAAGGGTCCCTTCAGGGCCTCACCAAAGAGAGAAAATAGATATTCTGCACTAGCAGATTATTATCCCCCCTTACCCGTGAGACCACCTCTAAATATAATGGTAACCCCTCTGAGAGTTCCCATTATAAATAAACCAGCTACAATGAAAGTCCTTGGTACTATTCCAAAAATAGAAGGACCATTTCAACAAGCTTCTTCGAAAGCTTCAACAAGCCAGACTGGTAAGATACTCACCAGTTCAGATTATGAAATGAAGACCCCAAAGTCATTCGCTCAAGCAGTCAAGCCAGAGACACCATCCAAAAAGGAAGGTAAAAAATTAGTTCCTCAAGAAAAAGAAACATTTGAAATAATCTCCAAAGCACCAATCAAAGTGATAGCATTGGACAAAGGATACGAAAACTTCGACAAACAAGATTTGATCAGACCTTGTTATACAAACAGGAATTATGTTGAAACAAGTGACCCTCTAAAGTCAAGAAGGTATTATGAATTTATTCTTACAGATACAAGTTCAGTCAGTTTTGAGCATACCCTCAGAGATGACAAAGACCCTGACAGTATTAAGTATTCTAGATTTACTATTCATAAAATCATGAGCCCCTTTGAATGGGGAATGGATCATTTGCACACCCCAATTGTGCTCTCTGTAGAATTCAGACCTCAAACATATAATTTTAAAGATTATATGGACGCATGGTATAACTTCATGTACCTACGCCCGGGTTCTCATACATGGTTCATAAAATACAGCGAACAAGCAGCTAAGTCAGTCATACCAAGATGGTTCTATGACTGGTGGAAAACATTTGGAGGAACAGAGCAATCAATGCCCCGAAGCTTCCATATTCATTATGAGAGATTCAAGAAAGAACAGGAAATCTCTACTCTACCAGACCATATCAAGATTTGCAAATATTACTTTGCAAAAAGGATTTCTTTTGTTATTAGTTGGACGTTCGAAATAGAACAAATCGAACGAATTCAATATTTAGTTAAGATACCAAAAATCAAAGGATGGGTTCCTGAATCAAGAGAAATCAAGAAACCCAAACCAGCCAGCAGGAGTGGATCTACCAGTTCACAAGCAGAATTAAAGAAGAGACTCCTAGAAGTCTTAGCAAACATTGAAACAGCATGTCCAGTAGAAGTACAGGCCATGTTAGACACAGTATCAGCATCTTCCTCAACGGAAAACCAAGACAACGGGGAAATGGAGGACCCACATGGAATAGCTCAAGCCTACCGGGCCTACGCAGAAGAAGAATAGTGACTGAAGAAAATGATTCTCCAGACAAAGACAAACGACTCTTCTAAAAGAAGGAGTCATCTGATAATGACAACCACAAAAAGACAAACACAGTACTTGCCTCTTCAAAAAAGCAGCAGACGACCCTTCAGTAAAGTAATAGACAGCAAACTAGGATCGTCCATTCAAACGGTTAAGATTAACTTAACAAAAATCTGAAGTCTATATAAAGACTCCAAACTTTGTAATAGGGGGCATCCGAAAATCTCCCAAGTTTTTCCCTATCTTTTCTTTACCTCATTGTAAAATGTTTTATTATGTTCCCAAAAGCTAAGATCGAATGTAATAAAGGAGTTACTATGATCATGGAAGCAAACCAAGAACATAGTAATACCTTCATCCCTAGAATGATTCAATGGGATGAAATTCTTTCGAAAGACGAATGGAGTTTTAACTCCATTACCCAATCAATTTATTAACCTGAGAGTTCATACATTGAACAAGTCATTCAACATCCTTCTGGAGCAATAGACTTAAAATTCCTAAGTCCAAATTCAACTAGTGAAGCTTCTTCTAGCAGAAGAATGACCTTTACTAAACCTGCTTCTAAGGATAGCAAGAGTGATGAAGAACTTATCGAAGAAATCGATACAAGACTTAAAGGAGTAGATTTTAATAAAACTGTTCCTAAAGTGACTTCCTCAAATCAAAGACTATTTTTAAAATAAACCTGCTTTCAAATCAGGTAAATTATTTAAAAAATGATATAAAAGTTCACAAAATTGAACAAACTTTAAAAACCCCGGGAATGGAAGAAAGGATAAAATCTTTTCAAGAAAAACTCGAATTGGAAGTTTGTTCAGAATTACCTAATGCCTTCTGGGAAAGAAGAAGGCATGAAGTCGAACTTCCTTATATCAATGAATTTACTGAAAGAGGCATACCCACGAAGGCTAGGCCTATTCAGATGAATCATGAACTCATGGAAGTTTGTAAAAATAAAATTAACGATCTCCTTAAAAAGAAGATTATCAGACCCTCTAAATCACCTTGGAGTTGTGCAGCTTTTTATGTTAATAAAAGTGCATAAAAGGAAAGAGGAGCTCCCAGATTAGTTATTAATTATAAACCATTAAATAAGGTTTTACAATGGATTAGGTACCCGATACCTAATAAAAGAGATTTATTAAAAAGAACTTATAAAGCAAATATTTATAGCAAATTTGATATGAAGTCAGGATTTTGGCAAATTCAAATTAGCGAAAAGGATAAATACAAAACTGCCTTTAATGTCCCCTTTGGACAATATGAATGGAACGTAATGCCTTTCGGGTTAAAAAATGCCCCATCAGAATTTCAAAACATTATGAATAACATATTCAATCCATACAGTAATATGTCAATTGTTTACATTGATGATGTTTTAATATTTTCTGAAGATATAGAATCTCATTTTAAACATTTAAATACGTTCTTTAAAATCGTAAAACATAATGGACTAGTAGTAAGTGCTAAGAAGATTAGATTGTTTCAAACAACTATCAGATTCTTAGGACATGATCTATACCAAGGCACTTACAAATCAATCTGTAGAGCCATTGAGTTCTCCTCAAAATTTCCTGATGAAATATTAGACAAAACACAATTACAAAGGTTCTTAGGAATCGTTAATTATGTAGCAGACTTCATTTCTAATATTAGGAAAATTTGTGAACCACTATACAAACGTCTTAGAAAGAATCCAGTCCCATGGAGTCAAGAACAAACTGACACTGTCAAAAGAGTCAAATCTATTGTTCAAAAACTTCCTTGTTTAGGCATTCCTAATCCTGAGGCATTCATGATAGTCGAAACTGACGCTTATCCGATGCGAAGGAAATTGAATTTCTTTCTGTAATGTTGAATATCTTGTACAGCTAATAACTTGATTGTTTCTATCAATTATACCATTAAGAGGATCTTAAGTTTTATCTTTAAAGTAGATAAAATAAATGCGGAATTAAATGATAAAGACAGAAACACTTACTTGTTAAAAGCTTTATTCAAACATAATAGAACATTTTACAATGAGGGAAAGAAAAGATAAGGAAAAACTTGGGAGATTTTCGGATGCCCCCTATTACAAAGTTTGGAGTCTTTATATAGACTTCAGATTTTTGTTAAGTTAATCTTAACCGTTTGAATGGACGATCCTAGTTTGCTGTCTGTTGCTTTACTGAAGGGTCGTCTGCTGCTTTTCTGAAGAGGCAGGTACTGTGTTTGTCTTTTTGCGGTTGTCATTATCAGATGACTCCTTCTTTTTGAAGGGTCGTTTATCTTTGTCTGGAGAATCATTTTCTTCAGTCACTATTCTTCTTCTGCGTAGGCCCGGTAGGCTTGAGCTATTCCATGTGGGTCCTCCATGTCCCCGTTGTCTTGGTTTTCCGTTGAAGAAGATGTTGATACTGTGTCTAACATGGCCTGTACTTCTACTGGACATGCTGTTTCAATGTTTGCTAAGACTTCTAGGAGTCTCTTCTTTAATTCTGCTTGTGAACTGGTAGATCCACTCCTGCTGGCTAGTTTGGGTTTCTTGATTTCTCTTGATTCAGGAACCCATCCTTTGATTTTTGGTATCTTAACTAAATATTGAATTCGTTCGATTTGTTCTATTTCGAACGTCCAACTAATAACAAAAGAAATCCTTTTTGCAAAGTAATATTTGCAAATCTTGATATGGTCTGGTAGAGTAGAGATTTCCTGTTCTTTCTGGAATCTCTCATAATGAATATGGAAGCTTCGGGGCATTGATTGCTCTGTTCCTCCAAATGTTTTCCACCAGTCATAGAACCATCTTGGTATGACTGACTTAGCTATTTGTTCGCTGTATTTTACGAACCATGTATGAGAACCCAGGCGTAGGTACATGAAGTTATACCATGCGTCCATATAATCTTTAAAATTATATGTTTGAGGTCTGAATTGTACAGAGAGCACAATCGGGGTGTGCAAATGATCCATTCCCCATTCAAAGGGGCTCATGATTTTATGAATAGTAAATCTAGAATACTTAATACTGTCAGGGTCTTTGTCATCTCTGAGGGTATGCTCAAAACTGACTGAACCTGTATCTGTAAGAATAAATTCATAATACCTTCTTGACTTCAGAGGGTCACTTGTTTCAACATAATTCCTGTTTGTACTACAAGGTCTGATCAAATCTTGTTTGTCGAAGTTTTCGTATCCTTTGTCCAATGCTATCACTTTGATTGGTGCTTTGGAGATTATTTCAAATGTTTCTTTTTCTTGAGGAACTGATTTTTTACCTTCCTTTTTGGATGGTGTCTCTGGCTTGACTGCTTGAGCGAATGTGTGATGACCCAAAATGTCATCTTTAAATTTAATGATTAATTATGTGATTTAAGCACTATTTACCATTACTCGACTTGAGTGTGCAGTCCGTAAAAAATTTTCGGAAAGTTTTCAGGTGAAAAATGAATTAAAATGTGAATTAGAGCTTTAAAACTCAACTGAGTTGACTTTGGTCAACATTTTTAGCAAACAGACCCGGATTAGTATTTTAACAATTTTGATAGGTCTGTATCGTGATTTGGGACTTAGACGTATGCCCGGAATCAAATTTCGAGGTCCCTAGCCCGAGATATAGAATTTTGATGAAAAATTAAAAGTTTAAGTTTAAATAGTGATCGGATGTCAAATTATGTGCAAACGATCCCGGAATAGAATTTTGATGATTCCAACAGCTCCGTATGGTAATTTTGGACTTAGGAGCGTGATCGGAATTTTATTTGGAAGTCCGTAGTAGAATTAGGCTTGAAATGCCGAAAGTTGAATTTTTGGGAAGTTTGACCGAGGGGTTGACTTTTTGATATCGGGGTCGAAATCCGATTCTGAAAGTTTTTATAGCTCAGTTATGTCATTTATGACTTGTGTGCAAAATTTGAAGTCATTCCGAATTTATTTGATGTGTTTCGACACAAGATATAGAATTTTAAAGTTCAAAGTTCATTAATTTTGATTTGAGGTGCGATTCGTCGTTTTGATATTGTTTGATGTAGTTTGAAGCCTCGACTAAGTTCGTATGGTATTTTGGGACATGTTGGAATAATTGGTTAAGGTCCCGAGGGTCTCAGGTGGATTTCGGAAGGTAAACGGAATGGATTTCGGACAAAGTGCTGGAAATTTCTGTTTTTCTGTTGCAGATATTCCGTGCGTGGAGCCAAGTTTGGAAGCTTATATCTCGCCATTCATAAGGAATCAGAAAATGTGCAAAACATGAAAGTTGTAGTCGTATGATTATAGGTTCCAGAAAGTTAAACTATGCATTATTTGGACATTTATACAGAAAGTTATGATAGATTGAATGAAGGCTGGTAGAGCAGTTTCGCCAGAAATTCTGATGCATGCAGCCGACTTTGGTAGCCTATATCTCGCAATGCATAAGGAATCAGAATAATTGCAAAACATGAAAGTTGTAGTCGGTAGATTCTAGTTTCCATAAAGGTAAACCATTTATTATTTGGACATTTGTACTTAAAGTTATGATCAATTGAAGTAAGACTAGTAGAGCTGTTTCTGGTGGACTTTTAGTGACGAAAAATTGACTTTTAGTGACGGATTGACAGAAACTTAAGGACCAAAAATGGTCATTTCATTCATTTCGTTTTGGATTTTTGGAGCACGGTTCTTGGGCGATTTTTGGGCGATTTTTACGGGAAAACATTGGGGTAAGTGTTCCTTATCCTATATTGATTATATTTCATGATTCCATACTCATTTACATCATGATTCCGTGAATTTATGGAAGAAAAATCAAGATTTTTGCAAAATCTTCCAAGAACGAAAATTTAAGATTTGGAGGTCGAGTTGTTATCGGATTTTGGTAAAATTGGTATGGGTGGACTCGTAATTGAATGGGTTGTCGGATTTTATAAGTTTCGCCGGATTCAGAGATGTGGTGCAAATTTTGAGCTAATTTCGGATTTTAATGAAAATGTAATATTTTCTTATGAAATTGATTACTATAATTTTTGTTGACTGTATCGAATTAATTATGACTAGATACGAGTCGATCGGAGTCAAAAAATCGAGGAAAAAGCATAATACTTGATTAAATTGGAGCAAGTCGAGGTAAGTGACTTGTCTAACCTTGTGGGGGGGAAATTTCCCCTAGGATTGGTATTGATGTGATTATTGAAATGTGTTGAAAGTCGTGTGCACGAGGTGACGAGTGTGTACACGGATTAAATTGCGAAAGATTATATTTTTAAATTGTGTAGATCATTGTTGCGCATTTATTAAATTATTTTATCTTGTTATATTCTTCATCATTGATGTGAGATATATATTTCAAATTTGTTTGATCTTTTCTTACTAATTGTTTTACCTGTTTAGTTGAAACTTGGTTTCTTTTATTCTGTGCATTATTTGAAGGTTGATTTTATTTAAATTAAATATTATTAATATGAAGTATTTGACATTTTTAAACTTGATATTGAAGCAACGTAGTAAAGATTTTGAAATATTATTTTCCTATATTATTTACTCCTGAATATTTTTATACTCATTGTGAGGGAGCCGTGAGCTCTTTATTGTGGAAAAATATTGTTGTTGAATTATTTTGGCAAGTTAAATTATTTGAGCACTTGAGGTGCAAATTGTGATATATTGTGATATTGATACGCATGCGGTGATATAAGGTCTGAGTGTTGAAACGCATGCGGTGAGATAAGGGTGGCTTGATACGCGTGGCTAGTAGGGAAACTACTAGAAGTCATGCGGTGTGATAAGGGTGGCTAAAACGCGGGATGCTATTTCGGAAAAAATGTTTTCTTTAAATAAATTGTGAAGGCTCCCGCGGTGATATAAGAAAATGAGATATTGTGAATTTATTTATGATTTGGGACTACGAGGCGGTACCTCGGGAGTGCCCTTGTTGATATTGATTTATGGCCATAGTTGCTTTCGATTAATTATTGTGATTTTCATAAAGTTGAAGGAAATTCTGTTTTGATTCCACGAGATATTATTTGTAATTATTTGATGTCATTAGATGTGACATACTATTTGATTCATTTCCAATGTCATTTTATTTTACTACATTGATAAACATTTTACCATGCCATTATTATATTCCAGTAGGGCCTCACCTGACCTCGTCACTACTCTACCGAGGTTAGGCTTGGCACTTACTAGGTACCGCTGTGGTGTACTCATACTACGCTTCTGCACATCTTTTTGTGCAAATCCAGCTACATTTTACCAGCCTAGACGTCAGTGAGTTACTTGCGCATGGAGACTTCAAGGTATATCTGCCAGCGTCCGCAGACTCCGGAGTCCCCTTCTATCATTTTATGTTGCTTCCTTATATTTTATTTAGACCTTGACATATAGAGACATTGAGAATAAATTCTTAGAAGCTTGTGACTTATTTCTACCGGGTTTTGGGAGTTAAAATTGTTTGAATTGTAGTTTATTTATTTCAGATATTTATTATTATTCTGCATTGATAGGCTTACCTAGTCTTAGAGACTGGGTGCCATCACGACATCCTACGGAGGGAATTTGGGGTCGTGACAAGTTGGTATCAGAGCACTTGTGGATCGGTACGGAAACGTCTGTACTCATCTTCGGGAGGCTATGGAACTGTTAGAAAAATATTCACTTCTTTGACTCCTTATCGTGCGGCATTGATTTAGCTTGAAACATATATCTTATATTCCTTTGTATCCACTCGTGTATGACATTGCGCATTCAATATCAGTTGTGCGTCGATGGTTCGTGATGCCGCAGATGGACTACGAGGGAGCCAGAGATGCTCAAACATTGCCTCAACGTGTGGTTCCGACTGAAGATGCGGGTGTATTGAGAGATCACCTAGTGAATCATGTGCGGGGTGCAACGGACATTGGCGTCTGGTTGATTTATATGAGCTATGAAGGTTATTATTATGGATCATTGGACGTTGTGACCTATGACTTCACGCCGTCCACTATCAATGGGTGGATTGCGGGGTCATATATTATATCAGTTTTGGGCCTGAAATGTATATATGTGGTACTGAAAGGTTCCCTAAAATTTACACATGTTTAAGGCCTGAGATTTCGTAGAGGATAAGGTTAGGACTTGCGGTATGTCCGCCTCCTTCATAATTCTATACTTCAATACCAAAGGAGTTATAGAAACAACTCTAAATTTATAGAAGGTCTACTCAGCGTGGACGTCATTGTTGCGGATTTTGGGGTGCTTCGGAGTAAGTACACTTGTTGACAAGAGTCTGGACTATGTGGTTCGTGATAAGATTTGTCTTTATGGAGCTCTACTTTCGTGATCGTTATGTATAAATAGGGGTAAGGGTTACCCCAAAGAAGAATCGAAGAGTTTGTTAAGAAATTGGTCAGCTCAACAGTGTTGAGTCAGCATAACAAAAGAAGAAATTTGCCTTGGGAGAGATAATTCTCCATCAGTGTTCGTGGCAAGCCTATGAAGAGGGCAGGCCAGCCAATGCAACACCGCCACTTGGCTCAGTTCTCATAAATGCTTTTGAAAGAGTTTGTTTTCTGGACTCTCCGTAATGCGTGGCATATAGGGTTTGAACGGTTGCGTCATGTCACCATTGACGATTTCAGAATATGCCATCAAGTTCAATAAGTTAGCCCGTCATACTCCTACTTTGCTTCCTACACCCAGAGGGCGAGTCCATAGACTCATTAAAGAACTCAATTATGATCATAAAATTTTGTACGACTCGGGAGCTATAAGCTGATACTTCATTTATGCTAGTTGTACAAATTGCCAAAATATTAGAACGTGTTCGGGGTAAGGAAAAAGAAACTAAGGAGACCAAGACGTCTCGAGGTTCTGGGGGATTCAGTGGATTCTACTCTGCAAGTATAAATCATTATGGCGGGGGCTCGGGCAGCCCATTCCGCACATCGGATTACTCGGGGTGCTCCAGTAAGTTCTTTTAATGCACCACCGACATGAATTCCTATAATGGTTATTCCAGTTATCTGCACAGACTCAATATGAGCAGCCTAACCCGCAAAAGGGTTGTTATGAATACGGTGATACTAGGCACATCATGAGAAAATTATTTCAAACTTGGGAGAGGCATATTTCATTAAAGCACTCAGGCTACGTGCCCTATTGCAGTTACTACACCACCCACACGACCAGTTAAGGGTGGAGGACATACGGGTAAAAGGCGTCCTAGAGGTGGAGACCCAGCCGTTGATATATTTATTTTACGGTATGGCGGAGGTCGCTACATCAGATGGTGTCGTTACAGGTATGACCTCGATTTAATATAAAGGAATAATTTCCTTAAGTTGATTCGGTTCTCAATATCGAAATGAGTCTTCCTATTGTGCTCCAATTATGAGTGAGCTTCATAATTCTATAATTTACTTATGTGTTTACCCATGTTGGGAGATTTTATGGAGATAACTACGCCTATCATTTTGTGTTGGTCACTAATAAGAGCTGCGAGGCTAAATGTCACTTTTTGTTACTCATTTCGGTAAATTTTGATGTAAATTCCGAATAATTAATTGAAAATTATGAATTATATGCCCTACCGGTGTGGGGTTCATTATGTGTTGTGATTTGGTGTAACCGAAATTATTTAAAAGGAGAAAATAGAAATTTGCAATTGGCACGATGTGCATATTACTTGTGATTCAGAACTGAGGACGAGATCCTCACATTTTTATATAAATTGATATGTTTAAACCGGGCTACGAGCTGCGGTGGAAGTTATAAAAGGACGAGATCCTTGTGAGGAAAATTCTTGTGTTTAAGTTCTCCCTTGTGAAACTAAATTTGTACTATAGTACTAATAGGGAGTCATGCATGTTAGGCTTATTTGAAAATTCTTATATGAAATTCTCTGTGCATAGTTGTCAAATTCGTGTGGTAATTATTAATTTTAACCTACGAGGTAGGTGCCCGCCTAGGTGGCATTAAATGTGACTCGTTAATTTGGGTAAATAAGTTTGAGGTCTTCATGCCTCGTGTCTCGTTATCAGTATTGTGAAAGTTTGAAATGAGATTTTCGTTAACATGAAGTTAATTGATGATTCGGTAATTGATTATGAACTACTATTAAGACCAGATTGACCCAGAAGGGTGCTCCATTCAGATAGACCGAGGAATTTGAGGAAAGCTTCCAAAAGCTCAAGACAGCTTTGACTACAGCCCCAGTATTGGTATTACCTATAGGTACAGGATCTTATACTGTGTATTGTGACGCATCACGTATTGGTCTCGGCGCAGTGTTGATGTGAGACGGTAGGGTGATTGCTTACACGTCCAGACAGTTAAAGGTGCATGAAAAGAATTATCCTGTATATGACCTGGAGTTAGCAGCTATTGTTCATGCCTTAAAAATTTGGCGGCATTATTTGTACGGTGTCCATTGTGAAATCTACACTGATCACCGGAGTCTACAGCATCTGTTTAAATAGAAGGATCTTAATTTGCGGCAGCAGAGATGGTTAGAGTTGCTTAAGAATTATGATATCACCATTCTCTATCATCCGGGGAAGGCCAATGTGGTGGCCGATGCCTTGAGTCGTAAGGCGGAGAGTTTGGGTAGCTTAACATATTTACCGGTAGCAGAGAGGCCTTTAGCCATGGATGTTCAGGCCTTGGCCAACCAGTTTGTTAGATTGGATGTTTCCGAGCCGAGTCGGATTTTGGCTTGCGTGGTTTTCCAGTCTTCACTTTATGATCGTATCAGGGAACGTCAGTATGATGACCCCCATCTGCTTGTCCTTAAGGACACAGTTCAGCATGGCGATACCAAGGAAGTCACTATTGGAGATGAAGATGTATTACGGATGCAGGGCAAGCTATGTGTGCCTAATGTAGATGGTTTTCGTGAATTGATTCTCTAGGAGGCTGATAATTTGCGGTACTCCATACATCCGGGTGCTACGAAGAAGTAGAAGGACTTGAGGCAATATTATTGGAGGAGGAAGATAAAGAAAGACATAGTGGAGTATGTAGCTCGATGTCTAAATTGTCAACAAGTGAGATATGAGCATCAATGACCTAGTGGATTACTTCAGAAGTTAGTGATTCCAGAATGGAAATGGGAGAGGATCACTATGGATTTCGTTGTTGGGCTCCCACGGACTCAGCGGAAGTTGGACGCAGTTTGGGTGATTGTGGATAGGCTGAACAAATCAGCTCATTTCATTCATGTGATTACTACTTACTCTTCAGAGCAGCTGGCTCTGGTATATATTCGCGAGATTGTCAGACTTCACGGTGTACCAGTATCTATCATCTCTGACCGGGGTACACAGTTTACCTCACGGTTTTGGAGGGCAGTACAGCGTGAGTTGGGTACCCGGGTAGAGTTGAGTACAACATTTCACCCTCAGATGGACGGGCAGTCCGAACGCACTATTCAGATACTGGAGGATATGCTTCGTGCGTGTGTGATAGATTTTGGGGGTGCTTGGGATCAGTTCTTACCACTTGCGGAGTTTGCTTACAACAACAGTTACCACTCATGCATCCAGATGGCTCCGTATGAGGCCTTGTATGGTAGGCGATGCCGGTCTCCAGTGGGTTGGTTCGAACCAGGCGAGGCTAGACTTTTGGGTACAGACTTGGTTCAGGATGCCTTGGAAAAGGTTAAGTTGATTCAGGATTGACTTCGTACAGCCCAATCTAGACAGAAAAGTTATGCGAATCGGAAGGTTCATGATGTTGCATTCATGGTTGGTGAGCGGGTATTGCTCTGGGTTTCGTCTATGAAGGGTGTGATAAGGTTCGGGAAGAAGGACAATTTGAGCCCTAGGTATATTGGGCCTTTTGAGATTTCTTGAGAGAGTTGGAGAGGTGGCTTACAAACTTACACTACCACCTAGTCTCTTTATCGGTCATCTGGTATTCCATGTTTCTATGCTTCGAAAATATCACGGGGATCCGTCTCATGTGCTAGACTTCAGTTCGGTTCAGTTGGACAAGAATCTATCTTATGTTGAGGAACAAATGGCTATTTTGGATAGGCATGTTCGAAAGCTGAGGTCAAAGAACATTGCTTCCGGGAAGGTTCAGTGGAGGGGTCATCCGGTCGAGGAGGCGACTTGGGAGACCGAGCATGATATGCGCATATGTTATCCACACTTATTCACCAGCTTAGGTACTTTTTCTAACTCCGTTCGAGGACGAACGTTTGTTTTAGAGGTAGAGAATGTGATGACCCAAAATGTCATCTTTAAATTTAATGAATAATTATGTGATCTAAGCACTATTTACCATTACTCGACTTGAGTGTGCAGTCCGTAAAAAAATTTCGGAAAGTTTTCAGGTGAAAAATGAATTAAAATGTGAATTAGAGCTTTAAAACTCAACTGAGTTGACTTTGGTCAACATTTTTAGCAAACAGGTCCAGATCAGTATTTTAACAATTTTGATAGGTCTGTATCGTGATTTGGGACTTAGACGTATGCCCGGAATCAAATTCCGAGGTCCCTAGCCCGAGATATGGAATTTTGATGAAAAATTAAAAGTTTAAGTTTAAATAGTGATCGGATGTCAAATTATGTGCAAACGATCCCGGAATAGAACTTTGATGATTCCACCAGCTCCGTATGGTAATTTTGGACTTAGGAGCGTGATCGGAATTTTATTTGGAAGTCCGTAGTAGAATTAGGCTTGAAATGCCGAAAGTTGAATTTTTGGGAAGTTTGACCGAGGGGTTGACTTTTTGATATCGGGGTCGAAATCCGATTCTGAAAGTTTTTATAGCTCAGTTATGTCATTTATGACTTGTGTGCAAAATTTGAAGTCATTCCGAATTGATTTGATGTGTTTCGACACAAGATATAGAATTTTAAAGTTCAAAGTTCATTAATTTTGATTTGAGGTGCGATTCGTCGTTTTGATATTGTTTGATGTAGTTTGAAGCCTCGACTAAGTTCGTATGGTATTCTGGGACATGTTGGAATAATTGGTTAAGGTCCCGAGGGTCTCAGGTGGATTTCGGAAGGTAAACGGAATGGATTTCGGACAAAGTGCTGGAAATTTCTGTTTTTCTGTTGCAGATATTCCGTGCGTGGAGCCAAGTTTGGAAGCTTATATCTCGCATTTCATAAGGAATCAGAAAATGTGCAAAACATGAAAGTTGTAGTCGTATGATTATAGGTTCCAGAAAGTTAAACTATGTATTATTTGGACATTTATACAGAAAGTTATGATAGATTGAATGAAGGCTGGTAGAGCAGTTTCGCCAGAAATTCTGATGCATGCAGCCGACTTTGGTAGCCTATATCTCGCAATGCATAAGGAATCAGAATAATTGCAAAACATAAAAGTTGTAGTCGGTGGATTCTAGTTTCCATAAAGGTAAACCATTTATTATTTGGATATTTGTACATAAAGTTATGATCAATTGAAGTAAGACTGGTAGAGCTATTTCTGGTGGACTTTTAGTGACGAAAAATTGACTTTTAGTGACGGATTGACAGAAACTTAAGGACCAAAAATGGTCATTTCATTCATTTCGTTTTGGATTTTTGGAGCACGGTTCTTGGGCGATTTTTGGGCGATTTTCACGGGAAAACATTGGGGTAAGTGTTCCTTATCCTATATTGATTATATTTCATGATTCCATACTCATTTACATCATGAATCCGTGAATTTATGGAAGAAAAATCAAGATTTTTGCAAAATCTTCCAAAAATAAAAATTTAAGATTTGGAGGTCGAGTTGTTATCGGATTTTGGTAAAATTGGTATGGGTGGACTCGTAATTGAATGGGTTGTCGGATTTTATAAGTTTCGCCGGATTCAGAGATGTAGTGCAAATTTTGAGCTAATTTCGGATTTTAATGAAAATGTAATATTTTCTTATGAAATTGATTACTATAATTTTTGTTGACTGTATCGAATTAATTATGACTAGATACGAGTCGATCAGAGTCAGAAAATCGAGGAAAAGCATAATACTTGATTAAATTGGAGCAAGTCGAGGTAAGTGACTTGTCTAACCTTGTGTGGGGGAAATTTTCCCTAGGATTGGTATTGATGTGATTATTGAAATGTGTTGAAAGTCGTGTGCACGAGGTGACGAGTGTGTACACGGATTAAATTGCGAAAGATTATATTTTTAAATTGTGTAGATCATTGTTGCGCATTTATTAAATTATTTTATCTTGTTATATTCTTCATCATTGATGTGAGATATATATTTCAAATTTGTTTGATCTTTTCTTACTAATTGTTTTACCTGTTTAGTTGAAACTTGGTTTCTTTTATTCTGTGCATTATTTGAAGGTTGATTTTATTTAAATTAAATATTATTAATATGAAGTATTTGACATTTTTAAACTTGATATTGAAGCAACGTAGTAAAGATTTTGAAATATTATTTTCCTATATTATTTACTCCTGAATATTTTTATACTCATTGTGAGGGAGCCGTGAGCTCTTTATTGTGAAAAAATATTGTTGTTGAATTATTTTGGCAAGTTAAATTATTTGAGCACTTGAGGTGCAAATTGTGATATATTGTGATATTGATACGCATGCGGTGGTATAAGGTCTGAGTGTTGAAACGCATGCGGTGAGATAAGGGTGGCTTGATACGCGTGGCTAGTAGGGAAACTACTAGAAGTCATGCGGTGTGATAAGGGTGGCTAAAATGCGGGATGCTATTTCGGGAAAAATGTTTTCTTTAAATAAATTGTGAAGGCTCCCGCGGTGATATAAGAAAATGAGATATTGTGAATTTATTTATGATTTGGGACTACGAGGCGGTACCTCGGGAGTGCCCTTGTTGATATTGATTTATGGCCATAGTTGCTTTCGATTAATTGTTGTGATTTTCATAAAGTTGAAGGAAATTCTGTTTTGAATCCACGAGATATTATTTGTAATTATTTGATGTCATTAGATGTGACATACTATTTGATTCATTTCCAATGTCATTTTATTTTACTACATTGATAAATATTTTACCATGCCATTATTATATTCCAGTAGGGCCTCACCTGACCTCGTCACTACTCTACCGAGGTTAGGCTTGGCACTTACTAGGTACCGCTGTGGTGTACTCATACTACGCTTCTGCACATCTTTTTGTGCAAATCCAGCTACATTTTACCAGCCTAGACGTCAGTGAGTTACTTGCGCATGGAGACTTCAAGGTATATCTGCCAGCGTCCGCAGACTCCGGAGTCCCTTTCTATCATTTTATGTTGCTTCCTTATATTTTATTTAGACCTTGACATATAGAGACATTGAGAATAAATTCTTAGAAGCTTGTGACTTATTTCTACCGGGTTTTGGGAGTTAAAATTGTTTGAATTGTAGTTTATTTATTTCAGATATTTATTATTATTCTGCATTGATAGGCTTACCTAGTCTTAGAGACTGGGTGCCATCACGACATCCTACGGAGAGAATTTGGGGTCGTGACAGAATGACTCTGGGGTCTTCATTTCATAATCTGAACTGGTGAGTGTCTTACCAGTCTGGCTTGTTGAAGCTTTCGAAGAAGCTTGTTGAAATGGTCCTTCTATTTTCTGAATAGTAACAAGGACTTTCATTGTAGCTGGTTTATTTATAGTAGGAACTCTCGGAGGGGTTACCATTATATTTAGAGGTGGTCTCACGGGTAAGGGGGGATAATAATCTGCTAGTGCAGAATATCTATTTTCTCTCTTTGGTGAGGCCCTGAAGGGACCCTTCTGGTTCGGTCTCATTTTTTCCCTGTAGGAATTCTCTGGTTAGAAAGTCTGGTAAAGAATTTTCCTCACCTTTAATAAACTCAATTTGAAAATCAAAACTAGATAATAGTGCTTGCCATCTGGCAAAAATCTGTTTTGAAATGAGGTTTTTAACATCTTTTTGTAAAATCTCTTTAGCTGACTTATAATCAACTCTTAATAAAAATTCTTTATTTATTAAATCGTCTTGAAACTTTGTAATACATAGTACTATAGACAAAATCTCTTTTTTGACTGTACTATAGTTTTTCTGAGCCGAATTCCAAATTCCGGAAGTGAAACGGACTAATTGTTCTGAAGAGTTTAAGGAGACTCTTTATTTAAGAATACCACCGTACCCTTCATCAGAAGCGTCAGTTTCGACTATCATGAATGCCTCAGGATTAGGAATGCCTAGACAAGGAAGTTTTTGAACAATAGATTTGACTCTTTTGACAGTGTCAGTTTGTTCTTGACTCCATGGGACTGGATTCTTTCTGAGACGTTTGTATAGTGGTTCACAGATTTTCCTAATATCAGGAATGAAGTCTGCTACATAATTAAGGCTTCCTAAGAACCTTTGTAATTGTGTTTTGTCTAATATTTCATCAGGAAATTTTGAGGAGAACTCAATGGCTCTACAGAATGGTTTGTAAGTGCCTTGGTATAGATCATGTCCTAAGAATCTGATAGTTGTTTGAAACAATCTAATCTTCTTAGCACTTACTACTAGTCCATTATGTTTTACGATTTTAAAGAATGTATTTAAATGTTTAAAATGAGATTCTATATCTTCAGAAAATATTAAAACATCATCAATGTAAACAATTGACATATTACTGTATGGATTGAATATGTTATTCATAATGTTTTGAAATTCTGATGGGGCATTTTTTAACCCGAAAGGCATTACGTTCCATTCATATTGTCCAAAGGGGACATTAAAGGCAGTTTTATATTTATCCTTTTCGCTAATTTGAATTTGCCAAAATCTTGACTTCATATCAAATTTGCTATAAATATTTGCTTTATAAGTTCTTTTTAATAAATCTCTTTTATTAGGTATCGGGTACCTAATCCATTGTAAAACCTTGTTTAATGGTTTATAATTAATAACTAATCTGGGAGCTCCTCTTTCCTTTTCTGCACTTTTATTAACATAAAAAGCTGCACAACTCCAAGGTGATTTAGAGGGTCTGATAACTGGACTTGTTTCACACCTCACATCTGGCTTTTATATGCCTGGAAGGTTTCCACCAGTTAAAGATTTCTATTTTAACATATTTGAGAATTCTTAATCTAGCTAATTCAGTACCCTTATATTTAAAGACTGGCGGTAATCCGCACAATCAGTAAGGATAAGAATTGAAATATACTTGAATTTTATATATAGTTTAATGACTGTATGGAAGGTTAAAAACCTTTACTCAAGCAAGGGGTCTGTCATAATATAATACATACTTTTATTGAGCCCATGTGTCTAGCAGTTCTAACCGTGAAAGAAGATGCCCTTTTAACTCCTTTATCGGGCTGAGGTTCACGGCTGGCTAGACGGAGCCACTAAGGCAAAGCCAATAAGAGTAGTGTTATATCAGACTGTACCAACCATCTTGACACCAAGTCAAAACTCTATATATAAAACTCATTTATATTTTAATAGATGCCGTCGCTTTCATAGTGTATATAGGAGAGAAGTTAGATACTCAACATAGATATGAAGTCTCTTAGCCGGACATCGTCACGGCCAGAGAGGAGAGACTAGAAGAAAATCTAAACTAAGAAAGACAGAAGTATGTACCTTGTGGCCAAGAAGCAAGGCCCTGAAGATGAAGAACTGAAAACTTTTATTTATTTGTTCTTCTATTACAATCTACAAACTTCAAACTAACTCTTTACTTACACTTAGAGAGAGAGAGAGAGAGAGAGTTCTAGAGAGAGGGAGTCTTAACTTCTGCCTCTAAAAAATGAACGAATGACTTCTATAAATAGAAAAAGAAAAGGAATCTATGAACAGTAAATGTGGGTCCCCGTGGGTCCCTGTAACAGTGTTTCTACTGTTGAAACAGTGTATTTACTGTTGATGAACAGTGTATCTACTGTTTGAGTGGGTCCGGCGGCTTCACTATGCTGTAGGTCCGGCGGCTTCACTGTTTGAGTGGGGTCCAGCTATTTCACTGTGCTGGTTTCTTTTCCGCTTTTTTCATTTTGCGGATGAATTCTTCTGTATCATGTAAGTCTTCTTCAGATAATATTTTTTCTGCTTCAATGGGCTGAGAATCTTCAGCAATATCATCGTTGCTTGTTTCACTTTGCATTGACGTATCTGACTTTTCATATTGATTAATGGAAGACAGTAAATTTCTTTTAACCTCTTCCAAGTAACTGTTAATCATCTCTGTTTTATCTCCTTCTTGAAAGGAGATCCTTCTGGCAATATGCCTCACTGAACTGTCATCAATTACCTCTTTCTGAGGTTTACTGGAATATTCTTGGATCTTCATCTCGATTGAATCCAAGAGCTCTTGACCATATAAGGTCTTTGTTTTGGGATCCTTCTTCATTAACTTGTCCCAAAAATTGTTGTAAAAAGTCCTATATAAGCAGGGGACTTGTTCTTCAGTGAATCCGACTTCCGGATTCCATTTGTGTATCCAATGGATAGAAAATTCCAGAAAGAAATATATTTGGTTAATTTTTTCTGGGTAGCAGATATGATCTGCATGATATAGATCGTTAATAAAAGGAGAAATTTTTATCCATTCTTTGTATAACATGAGAAATGGATCTGGTAAAATCTTTATTGTTGGACCGTGGTATGACCACCAGTTTAGAAACCAATTAGGAATAGTTGTTGCAAATATCTTTGCACATACTTTTATAAACCAAGTATGTTTGTGTCTATCATTATTGTAGTATAATACTTTATCAAAAGCTTGGATATAATCCCAATAAGTAAAATTCATTTTATTTTTGTTAAGGCTTATCTGCCTTTCTTTCATTGTGGATATACCCCAGTCTTCAACAGATATAATCTGTTTAATTATAATCTTCGAGAAGTTATAAACGTTCTCGTCTGTGCTATACCCAGAAAAGTGCTGAAAATCTGCACTTCCAGTACTGGTTAGTATCGTTTCATAGTAGGAACGGATTTTGTATGACTCACCCGGATAACATAACCCATTTATCAAATACCTTTGGAATATCTTCCACGGTTCTTCTTTTCTCTGAATGTCAGAGTTTTCTAAGAGAAATATTATTTCTCTTTTTGGCACTTTCTCGTATGACTTGATATCATCATTGTCATCTTTAGTAATGGAAGCAAAAGTATCACTTTGCTTAACAGAAGTATCTTTCTGTTTTTGAGCAGTCAAATATGCCTGCAAATGTGCGTATAACGGACTATCTTCTGGAATATCTTCCAGATGGACGGATGGTCCAATCGATGATTCTTCTCTGAGAGATATCCTCTCATTGACTAAACTCCTTCTTCCCATTTGTATAACTGGGGAGTTTGATGAGGATCCGTATGACGATCCCGAAGGTGATGACCTTCCTTTGGACTGTGGGGATGATCTTCCCCAACCTCTACCTCTTCCCCTACCCCAGGGGGGTTCCATCCTGTAAATATTCACCAGATAAGAAATCTGGCAGAGAATTATCAATTTCCTTTTTATATTATATTTCAAAATCAAAAGGGGCTAATTGAGCCTGCCATCTTGCAAATATCATTTTCGAGGCATCATGTTTAAAATCTTTGTTAAACATATATTTAACAGATTGTGCGTCAGTTTTTATCAAAAACTTTTGATTGTATAAATCGTCCTGAAATTTTAAAACACATTTTACTATGGTTAACATTTCATGTGCCACAGTAGCGTATTTTCTCTGGGCTTCAGACCATTTACCAGAGTAAAATCTAATCAGATATTCATGTTTATTATTGGGATTAATTTGTTTTAAAATCCCTCCGTAACCAATATTAGACGCATCAGTCTCTATAATCTTTTGCCATGTAGGATTAGCAAGGGTTAAGCAAGGTAAAGATTTAACACGTTGCTTAATATTTTTTACTAAGGTAGTGTGACTATCAGTCCAAGGGTTTTTATAATTCTTTTTTAGCCTATCATATAAGGGGGCTAAATCACGTGGCAAATCTTTATAAAAAGGTGAAATATAATTTAAACTTCCCAAAAATCTTTGTAACTGAGTTCTATCAGTAATAACATCGGGAAATTTTGAGGCGAAATCAATCGATCGTTGAATAGGAGTAATCTTTCCCTGACTAATATAATGTCCTAGGAATCGAATGTTAGTTTGAAATAAGCTCATTTTTTGTTTTGAGATTACCCAAACCATTTTGTATAACAATTCTTTTGAAAATATCTAAATGCTTAATATGCATTTCAAGTGTTTTGGAAAATACCAAAATGTCATCGATATATACAATGACGAAGTCTAGATAAGGGTTGAAAATATCATTCATAATTTTTTGGAATTCTGAAGGGGCATTTTTTAAACCAAAAGGCATAACATTCCATTCATATTGCCCAAATGGAACATTAAAAGCAGTTCTATAAGTATGCTCTTTAAATATTTGAATCTGCCAATAACCAGATTTTAAATCAAATTTTGAAAATATATTGGCGTCATATAATCTAGACAATAAATCTCTTTTATTAGGAATAGGATACCTAACCCATTTCAAATATTTATTCAAGGGCTTATAATTAATGACTAATCTAGGAACACCACGTTCCTTTTCAGCTGCGTTATTAACATAAAAAGTTGTACAAGACTAAGGAGATTTTGAGGGTTTTATCAAACCCTTTGATAGCAGACTATCAATCTCTTTTTTGCAAAATTCTACCAATTTTGCATTCATCTGACAAGGTCGAGATTTAGTAGGAATATCATCCTCAGTGAAATTATCTTCATATGGAAGAGTGACAATATGCTTTTTTCGATTCCAAAAAGCACTAGGATGTTCTGCACAGATATCAACAGCAATCTGCTCAGAAATCAATTTGATTTTTTCTTGTATTTTAGTAGAATTTAAAGTATCAAATATATTTATACTAAACAATTCTAATTGTAAAGAATCAACATGTTTTTGCTTCATATCAATTAAAGCATTAATATCTCTAGTTACTGGATCTGTAACAAAAGTATAACTTATCTCTTTATCCTTATAAGTAGCAGTAAAACCTTTCGAGTCTATGCTAGTAAAAGGATAAACGGCGTTAATAAACGGTGTTCCAAGTATAATTGGAGGGTATAACTGGTTTTTTACCAAGAAAAAGAAGTGAGGAATACAGACTTTATTCTGACAAATACCCGTATTAGGAAGTTTATACTTTATATCTAAAGCATGTCCGGATGCAGATCTAACCATATGAGTAGTTTTTTGAAAATATTTCGTAGGTACTAAACCTTCTTGAATGCAGCTAACATCTGCTCCACTATCAATCATGACAATGTTTGTAATTGAGAAACTATTATCAATGAGAATAGTACATTTGATATACCATTTATGAGCAGTAATAATTTGCATCATTCCTAGAAACATATCATGTTTAGGATTAAAACTAATAGGTTTTTCTTCAATATTATTTTCAAAAATACCTTTGTTTTTATCATTAGATTTCTTAGCTAGAGAATTGATTTTCTCAATCTGAGTAATCCTATGATCACAAATCATTTGATTTTGTTTAAGAGATTTGATCTCTCGTTTTAGGTTTTCAACTTCAATTTTTAAATCATCGAAAGAAGAATCTCTTGCTGGAGTTGCATTTTTATTTAACAAACGGTTATTAACCTCTAGTAAAGAATAAGGCGGGGAATATTCAAATTCTTTTTCAAAAGGTTTTGCAAAACCAGAACCTGAATTAGAACTTGAACTAGCAGCCAAATTAATAATTTTTTCACGAAGTTTTTCATCAGTAACTTCTTTTAAAAGTTCTATTACAGTAATAGTTTTCATGTTTAGGTCTTGAAACTGTGATTGTAATTTATAAAATTCATCATCACAAGTACATGTATCACCTTTGCAAGTTGTACAAGTATTATCAATATTTTTATCACTATCAGATAAATCAAGCAAATCAATTTCAGCTTCGGATTCTGATTCAGAATAATAATCAGATTCCGATCCAGAAGTGTATAACAAACTATAAACCTTATCACGTAGTTCATCTTCTAGTCCTAAGGTTTTCAGCTTTTGAAGCTTACAATTTGGAGCTATATGGCCAAATTTACCACACTTATAACACTTAATGTCAGCAAGATCTCGCTTAGACCTATTTTTGGTAAATCTAGTAGACTTGCGATGTGCTTTCTTGGCTTCTCGTTCTTCTTTGGATCTATATCTAGATCTCTTTTTCCTATAAGGACTGTCTTGGTTGGGGTATCTATGATACTTATGTTTCTTTTTCCTATGAGTAGAAGTCTCGGGTAAACCGAACTGGGTGCAAAAGTCCCCTAACTGGTTTCTTTCTTTAAGGTTATCCATCTTAAGCTGTCTGGACAATCTTAATTCATTGCACAGGTTTAACCCTTCCTGTGTGCAAATTCCTATTAATTTACCATAGGTATAGTCTGCGTAAGGAATTTCTCCATAACTACCTCTTAAAACCTTTCTAACTCTTTCGGCAAATAAAGAGGGAAGGCCATCTATGAACTTAGCTTTCCAATGTTCAAACTTATTTTCTGGTAGTTCCATCACTCTACTCATAAAGGTGTCTTTATACCACCTAAACTCACTTAAAGTCTTACATCTAAGGCTATTAAGGAGAGTACGAACAGTTTCATTTTGGTTGGTAAATCTACCATTGAAGTGTTCTAATATAGTAAGAATAAGGGTATAAACGGCATCTTCTCTATTTGCTACTAGAGCCATGCCTAAGTTATCAATTCCATCCTAAGTGGCTTTGGCATTAATAACCACTGCCCTTTCATCGACAGTCAAATAATTGTCCCACCAGCCATGAAGTTGGCCAGTAAAACCTGCAACAATCATTCTGCAAATATTCCTATCTGTATTCTTCACACTTTTACAGATAGTTGTATACATAAGCATTCTATGTACTAGAATAGTTAACTGCCTATCAGTCAAACCATCAAGGTTCCATTCGTAAATTTCGGAACCACTGTAAGACGTATTAGTCTGATTCCAATCACGTTCCTCTATTAAAACATCTTGAGGAGTAGGACGATTGTAATAATAAGTCAGCATTCTAGGTTTATCAGCATAACTGCTATCTGCAAACTTACTATTCTTTTTGGGGTAACTTCTGAGTTTATTAAACTCTGACAAAACATCCTTTTTATAGTCAAAAGTAGAATCTAATTTATCAGCAAAATCATTTGATAAATCAATGGGTTTGATATTCAAACCGGATAACTTTTTATCAAGAAGTTCTTCTAAGTCACCAAAAGATTTAAATTTAAAATCCTAAATATCAGGGGGTCTTTGAATATGAGTAAGAACAATTTGAGGTTCTGATAGAGATAGTAGACTTACGCCTTAAAGATAGTATACCTCTTTAATACTGATAATTTTGAAAATCCTTTTTTCTAATGAAACGTCATCCTATTTTTCATAAAATAAGAATTTTAAATGAAGGCAGATGGATAGGCCTAAAAAGATTAAGAAAAATTAATAAAAAAATCTTTCGTGCTGAATACAATATTGAAATTTATAAAGAACTTGTTTTTATTGAACCAAGAAAACAAAGTTTAGAAGAAATTTCTGAAGTTTTAAAAACTTTAGTACAAAAATTGTATGTTTATAAAAATAGAAGATTTTATATTCTTCTGAATTTAAAAGCTATTAATACTTGTATTAGTAGAACTATCCTATTATGAATAATTCAGATAAAGTCTTGAATAATATAAACCAATCTCTGGCGGTAAGTAATATTGCCAAAATAGAAAATGATTTACAAAATTGGAGTATTCCTAGAGAATCCTATAGTACTATCTATCATACTGGTAAGTTTGATTTTATAAAAAATTATAACATCAAAACTTGTGAATCTACTATTGCCATCAATAATTCGATAGAAACAATCAAGTTATTAGATGCACAAGACATTCAACATTACAGAAAGAAATTCAATTTCCTTCACATCGGATTAGTACAAGTGGCAGTCAAACCTTTATATAGATTAGGTTTAGACACCCCTCTCTGTCTCTTACTAAGAGATGACAAACTTCTTAACTTTGATGATTCTTTGTTAGGAGTCTTACAAAGTAACTTAGCCCAAGGCCTAGTATACTTTAATTGTTATCCAAACTTTTCTGTTGACATAAATGATCAGAATGTTCTGGATACATTAACTCTTAATATAAAAATAAAAAATATGAACAGCAAAGTTAATACAAGAGAAATAGCTGTAATTTATAGAGTTTATTACAGACTAATGAAAATAACGTTAGCCCCAAAAGCTAAGATCGAAAGTAATAAAGGAGTTACTATGCTCATGGAAGCAAACCAAGAACATAGTAATACCTTCGTTCCTAGAATGATTCAATGGGATGAAATTCTTTCGAAAGACAAATGGAGTTTTAACTCCATTACCCAACCAATTTATGAACCTGAGAGTTCATACATTGAACAACTCATTCAACATCCTTCTGGAGCAATAGACTTAAAATTCCTAAGTCCAAATTCAACTAGTGAAGCTTCTTCTAGCAGAAGAATGACCTTTACTAAACCTGCTTCTAAGGATAGCAAGAGTGATGAAGAACTTATCGAAGAAATCGATACAAGACTTAAAGGAGTAGATTTTAATAAAACTATTCCTAAAGTGATTTATCAAAATAGACCCTTTATTACTACTCCAAGAAGTCCAACTACTGAGACGGTTGATCAATTAACAGTAATCCAAGCCGATGACTTTGAAATAAACTGGAAAAGTCTAGATGCTCAATGGTTACATCCCAACAATATTATCAATCGAAAGTGGTATGTAGATACTTATACTTTAGAACAAAGATTATCTTTTAAAGATAAATGGATTAAAGACCTAAAAAGAATCAAATGTGATATTGAATTCTTTAAATGGTTTGAAATAACTGGACAGATTCCAAATCAAAAGGAGTCTTTAAAAATAATTGTTAATAAATGGTATACCAAAAATAAAGGTATAATTGAAGACATTAATCCACCCTTAGAAGAAATTCTATTACCAGTCCAAAGCGAAGTAATCACAGCTTCCCCTTTTAAAAGAGAAAGTGTTCATACTGATAGTGGACCAACCAACAAAGACATTAATAAAATTATTGTGCAAAATAATTACACTAATAATTTATTACATGTTGTCTCTAATCAGTTAAAGAATACTAATAAATTAGGAATCCCCACAAGATCTATAACAACTTCTAAAATTGAAACACATCCTTTAATAAAACTTCCTGAATATTCTAAAGAGAATTTTCCAGAATTAGAAGAAAAATTCGATTTTTCAGATAAACTTCTAGAACAAATCGAAGAAAGACTTAAAACAAAATTAGTTATATCTAAACCAGAAACTACCTTAAATCAAGCTAGTACTAGCATAAATAATAAATCCATAGAACTCCAAAATTTAATTAAAAATTTAAGTTCTATTGAAAAGGATTATACTGATTTAAGAACAAAAGAAGATTTCCCTGGTAAAAAGGAAAAACTCGAGTTTCTAATACAATGCTCCAGAAAAACCTCTGAAGAAATTAGTAAAATAGAAATAGTCTCTACAATCAAATCCATTGATTCTGAAATCAACAGAATTACTAACGATCCAAGACATTCTAATAAAAAGAATTACTATGGAAGGGCATCTTTCCCAGATGTACAATTTGAAGAAGATATCTATTTAACCAGTTCTAGTCATGAAGGAACTGGAATCACATAATGGAACATAGATGGGTTGGCTGAAAGCCAAATCTACAAAAAACTACATGAAGTAGGTATTGCAGTAACTACCTATAAAATGAAAAGAGCTTCGGATAAATATGCCGCAACTTTAATAATTTCAGGATTCACTGGAATGTTAAAAAATTGGTGGGATAATTATCTTACAGAATTCAATAGAAATCAAATCCTAGGAGCTACTACAATAGCTACTATAATAAAAACTGAATCAGGAGTACAGGTTGCAGAGCAAGAAGCTAGAGAAGATGCTTCTGCAACATTAATCTACTGTATTGCTAAAAACTTCATCGGAGAACTAAAACTTTTCCAAGACAGGAGTCTAGAACTTCTTAACAATCTTAACTGTCCAAAATTAACAGATTTTAGATGGTATAAAGATATGTTTATAGAAAAGGTTATGTTTAGAGAAGACTGCGGTAGTGCTTTCTGGAAAGAAAGATTTATCAGTAGTTTACCAAGATTATTTGCCGAAAAGGTAAGGACTAAAATCAAAGATAGATTTAACGGTCAAGTCCCTTATGACAATCTCACATATGGGGATTTAATCAATTTTATTAATGTAACAGGCTTTGACTTATGTACAGACCTAAAACTTAAAAGTCTTATCAAAAAAGACAGACTCCAATCCAAAACAGAATTAGAAAGTTTCTGTCAAGACTTCGGTTTTAAAACAATTGCTGCTCCTTCTAAAAGAGCAAAACAACATAAGAAATCTTCTGAAAAAATAAAAAGACGCCATAAGCGTAAAGAGAAAAAGGAAGGAACTCCTAAGAAAAGAAGATTTAAAAGACGTTCTAAAAAAGAACATGGTGATAAGTGTTGGTCATGTGGTAAGACAGGGCATAGAGCTAATGAATGCCCAGTCACCAACAAGAAAAAGAAAAAGGTTAATACCTTAGAGCTTGATGAAAACATTAAAGAAAAGCTATTTGCTATTCTTGAACAAAATGAAAATAGCACATCATCGTCGTCATCAGATGAAAGCTATTCTGACACCGACAATGAAATGATAAACATGGCATATAGCTCAGACAGTAGCAGTAGTTCTCAAGAAGATAACTGTAACTGCACTGGGGCAATATGTGTGTGCGGACAAAATTCTATGAAAGTCCTTACTAATGACTCTAAAGAAGTATTATTTGATATTATCAATCACATAGATGATGAAGATATTAAAACAAAATACTTAAAAGAATTAAAAAAATATCATTATTAATCAGAAAGGAAATCATCATAAAATAGAACCCTTTAATATGAAAGAGGTTATGAATAGATTTTCAGTCAAAGACGATAAACCAACTATTCAACATCTCCAAACAGAATTAAAATCTGTAAAAGATGAAATAAAAATGGTTAAGCTTAGACTTGACAAAATAGAAATGGAAAATCTTACTAATGAAGTATTACAGGCAGCCAATAAAAAAGAAACCATTGGAGAATACTTCACTGATGATGATTCAAAAATTGATAAAGAATCAACTAGCGGTACGGCTGTGGCAAAAATTACTAAAGTAAGAGCCCACAGTTATCATATTCCTATTACCTTAAAGGTAAAAGATATTACGATTAATAAATTAGCATTACTAGACTCAGGTGCAGATAGAAACTGCATAATGGAAGGAATAATACCAACCAAATACTTTGAAAAAAGTACTACAAAATTATATTCCGCCACAGGAGAAAAATTAAAGATAGATTATAAACTATCAAAAGCCCACATTTGCAATGATGGAATCTGTTTTATAAATGATTTTGCGGTAACCAGGGATATAAATGAAGAAATTATCCTAGGTATACCTTTTATAACTCAGATTAAACCATTTCATGATAATTTAGAAGCTATTTGTACTACAATATTAGGGAAGGAAATAAAATTCCCTTATCTTAATTATATCTCCAAAGAGGAAAGTGACTTCCTCAAATCAAAGATTATTTTTAAAATAAACCTGCTTTCAAATCAGGTAAATTATTTAAAAAATGATATAAAAGTTCACAAAATTGAACAAACTTTAAAAACCCCGGGAATGGAAGAAAGGATAAAATCTTTTCAAGAAAAACTCGAATTGAAAGTTTGTTCAGAATTACCTGATGCCTTCTGGGAAAGAAGAAGGCATGAAGTCGAACTTCCTTATATCAATGAATTTACTGAACAAGCCATACCCACGAAGGCTAGGCCTATTCAGATGAATCATGAACTCATGGAAGTTTGTAAAAATGAAATTAACGATCTCCTTAAAAAGAAGATTATCAGACCCTCTAAATCACCTTGGAGTTGTGCAGCTTTTTATGTTAATAAAAGTGCAGAAAAGGAAAGAGGAGCTCCCAGATTAGTTATTAATTATAATCCATTAAACAAGGTTTTACAATGGATTAGGTACCCGATACCTAATAAAAGAGATTTATTAAAAAGAACTTATAAAGCAAATATTTATAGCAAATTTGATATGAAGTCAGGATTTTGGCAAATTCAAATTAGCGAAAAGGATAAATACAAAACTGCCTTTAATGTCCCCTTTGGACAATATGAATGGAACGTAATGCCTTTCGGGTTAAAAAATGCCCCATCAGAATTTCAAAACATTATGAATAACATATTCAATCCATACAGTAATATGTCAATGGTTTACATTGATGATGTTTTAATATTTTCTGAAGATATAGAATCTCATTTTAAACATTTAAATACGTTCTTTAAAATCGTAAAACATAATGGACTAGTAGTAAGTGCTAAGAAGATTAGATTGTTTCAAACAACTATCAGATTCTTAGGACATGATCTATACCAAGGCACTTACAAACCAATCTGTAGAGCCATTGAGTTCTCCTCAAAATTTCCTGATGAAATATTAGACAAAACACAATTACAAAGGTTCTTAGGAAGCCTTAATTATGTAGCATACTTCATTCCTGATATTAGGAAAATCTGTGAACCACTATACAAACATCTCAGAAAGAATCCAGTCCCATGGAGTCAAGAACAAACTGACACTGTCAAAAGAGTCAAATCTATTATTCAAAAACCTCCTTGTCTAGGCATTCCTAATCCTGAGGCATTCATGATAGTCGAAACTGACGCTTCTGATGAAGGGTACGGTGGTATTCTTAAACAAAGAGTCTCCTTAAACTCTTCAGAACAATTAGTCCGTTTCACTTCCGGAATTTGGAATTCGGCTCAGAAAAACTATAGTACAGTCAAAAAAGAGATTTTGTCTATAGTACTATGTATTACAAAGTTTCAAGACGATTTAATAAATAAAAAAATGTTATTAAGAGTAGATTGTAAGTCAGCTAAAGAGATTTTACAAAAAGATGTTAAAAACCTCATTTCAAAACAGATTTTTGCCAGATGGCAAGCACTATTATCTAGTTTTGATTTTCAAATTGAGTTTATTAAAGGTGAGGAAAATTCTTTACCAGACTTTCTAACCAGAGAATTCCT
The DNA here is from genome assembly GCF_000390325.3 of Nicotiana tomentosiformis. Taxonomy (NCBI): domain Eukaryota; kingdom Viridiplantae; phylum Streptophyta; class Magnoliopsida; order Solanales; family Solanaceae; genus Nicotiana; species Nicotiana tomentosiformis. The sequence goes on along the minus strand of NC_090814.1, from coordinate 55,913,736 downwards.
ACAGGGAAAAAATGAGACCGAACCAGAAGGGTCCCTTCAGGGCCTCACCAAAGAGAGAAAATAGATATTCTGCACTAGCAGATTATTATCCCCCCTTACCCGTGAGACCACCTCTAAATATAATGGTAACCCCTCCGAGAGTTCCCACTATAAATAAACCAGCTACAATGAAAGTCCTTGTTACTATTCCAAAAATAGAAGGACCATTTCAACAAGCTTCTTCGAAAGCTTCAACAAGCCAGACTGGTAAGACACTCACCAGTTCAGATTATGAAATGAAGACCCCAGAGTCATTCGCTCAAGCAGTCAAGCCAGAGACACCATCCAAAAAGGAAGGTAAAAAATCAGTTCATCAAGAAAAAGAAACATTTGAAATAATCTCCAAAGCACCAATCAAAGTGATAGCATTGGACAAAGGATACGAAAACTTCGACAAACAAGATTTGATCAGACCTTGTTATACAAACAGGAATTATGTTGAAACAAGTGACCCTCTGAAGTCAAGAAGGTATTATGAATTTATTCTTACAGATACAGGTTTAGTCAGTTTTGAGCATACCCTCAGAGATGACAAAGACCCTGACAGTATTAAGTATTCTAGATTTACTATTCATAAAATCATGAGCCCCTTTGAATGGGGAATGGATCATTTGCACACCCCGATTGTGCTCTCTGTACAATTCAGACCTCAAACATATAATTTTAAAGATTATATGGACTCATGGTATAACTTCATGTACCTACGCCCGGGTTCTCATACATGGTTCGTAAAATACAGCGAACAAGCAGCTAAATCAGTCATACCAAGATGGTTCTATGACTGGTGGAAAATATTTGGAGGAACAGAGCAATCAATGCCCCGAAGCTTCCATATTCATTATGAGAGATTCCATAAAGAACAGGAAATCTCTACTCTACCAGACCATATCAAGATTTGCAAATATTACTTTGCAAAAAGGATTTCTTTTGTTATTAGTTGGACGTTCGAAATAGAACAAATCGAACGAATTCAATATTTAGTTAAGATACCAAAAATCAAAGGATGGGTTCCTGAATCAAGAGAAATCAAGAAACCCAAACCAGCCAGCAGGAGTGGATCTACCAGTTCACAAGCAGAATTAAAGAAGAGACTCCTAGAAGTCTTAGCAAACATTGAAACAGCATGTCCAGTAGAAGTACAGGCCATGTTAGACACAGTATCAGCATCTTCCTCAACGAAAAACCAAGACAACGGGGACATGGAGGACCCACATGGAATAGCTCAAGCCTACCGGGCCTACGTAGAAGAAGAATAGTGACTGAAGAAAATGATTCTCCAGACAAAGACAAACGACTCTTCAAAAAGAAGGAGTCATCTGATAATGACAATCACAAAAAGACAAACACAGTACTTGCCTCTTCAGAAAAGCAGCAGACGACCCTTCAGTAAACCAACAGACAGCAAACTAGGATCGTCCATTCAAACGGTTAAGATTAACTTAACAAAAATCTGAAGTCTATATAAAGACTCCAAACTTTGTAATAGGGGGCATCCGTAGTTATAACAGACATTCCTTTACTAGTCGTAGACTGTTGCCTGATATTCAACATATTTCTCCTGTTGAACCAGTCTATGGGCCAGCTAGAAATCGTGCTGCATCTCTACACACAATTTCTACCAAAGTAGGTGATAAACCTGTTGAAAGGGTTAAGATTAACCCCAAGACAAATATTGTTCAGGATAATGATAATATTTCTGATAAGGATATTCCTTCTGCGTCCGAGATGGATTTTGACCCCAATGATACTTAATGATTCCACACCAAATTGATTTTAGTCCAGGGTCACAAGCTAGAGGTTATATTCAAAAAGAATTTTTCACTAATAAATGGAACCAGTTTAAAACTTGGTTTTTTGATACTTATAGTAAAGATGATTTAAATAATATTTCCCAAGAGTTTTATGGAACTTGTGCTTTACATAATCAAATTATGCATTTTGTTCCTTGGTTTATAACCACATATTTACCACTTTTTATAAAAGTTTTAGAAAGATCTTATAAAGACGGGAATGGCAATATTACTAAAGCCATTTACCCTCCTCAATCATCTTTTGTTTTACCTAATAATACAGGTATTACTTTTACTGCATTTCAAAAATTTATTGATGAAGATATTGCCACAGTCAGCATCACAGAAATTAATAAACTAATTTCTCAAAATAATTATTTGAGTTTATATGTTAAAGTTTTGGGTGAAAACGTTAGTTTTCTTAATAAAAAACTTGATGATTTAACAGTCTTGATTAAGGATATGAATACTAAAAAGACTTTGACTGATATTGCCTCTTCTTCAGGAAGCAAATCAGAACCTCAAATTGTTCTTACTCATATTCAAAGACCCCCTGATATTCAGGATTTTAAATTTAAATCTTTTGGTGACTTAGAAGAACATCTTGATAAAAAGTTATCCGGTTTGAATATCAAACCCATTGATTTATTAAATGATTTTGCTGATAAATTAGATTCTACTTTTGACTATAAAAAGGATGTTTTGTCAGAGTTTAATAAACTCAGAAGTTACCCCAAAAAGAATAGTAAATTTGCAGATAGCAGTTATGCTGATAAACCTAGAATGCAGACTTATTATTACAATCGTCCTACTCCTCAAGATGTTTTAATAGAGGAACGTGATTGGAATCAGACTAATACGTCTTACAGTGGTTCTGAAATTTACGAATGGAACCTTGATGGTTTGACTGATAGGCAGTTAACTATTCTAGTACATAGAATGTTTATGTATGCAACTATCTGTAAAAGTGTGAAGAATACAGATAGGAATATTTGCAGAATGATTGTTGCAGGTTTTACTGGCCAACTTCGTGGCTGGTGGGACAATTATTTGACTGTCGATGAAAGGTCAATGGTTATTAATGCCAAAGCCACTGAGGATGGAATTGATAACTTAGGCATGGCTCTAGTAGCAAATAGAGAAGATGCTGTTTACACTCTTATTCTTACTATATTAGAACACTTCAATGGTAGATTTACCAACCAAAATGAGACTGTCCGTACCCTCCTTAATAGCCTTAGATGTAAGACTTTAAGTGAGTTTAGGTGGTATAAAGACACCTTTATGAGTAGAGTGATGGAACTACCAGAAAATAAGTTTGAACATTGGAAAGCTAAGTTCATAGATGGCCTTCCCTCTTTATTTGCCGAAAGAGTTAGAAAGGTTTTAAGAGGTAGTTATGGAGAAATTCCTTACGCAGACTATACCTATGGTAAATTAATAGGAATTTGCACACAGGAAGGATTAAACCTGTGCAATGAATTAAGATTGTCCAGACAACTTAAGATGGATAAGCTTAAAGAAAGAAACCAGTTAGGGGACTTTTGCGCCCAGTTCGGTTTACCCGAGACTTCTACTCATAGGAAAAAGAAACATAAGTATCATAGATACCCCAACCAAGACAGTCCTTATAGGAAAAAGAGATCTAGATATAGATCCAAAGAAGAACAAGAAGCCAAGAAAGCACATCGCAAGTCTACTAGATTTACCAAAAATAGGTCTAAGCGAGGTCTTGCTGACATTAAGTGTTATAAGTGTGGTAAATTTGGCCATATAGCTCTAAATTGTAAGCTTCAAAAGCTGAAAACCTTAGGACTAGACGATGAACTACGTGATAAGGTTTATAGTTTGTTATACACTTCTGGATCGGAATCTGATTACTATTTTGAATCAGAATTTGAAGCTGAAATTGATTTGCTTGATTTATCTGATAGTGATAAAAATATTGATAATACTTGTACAACTTGCAAAAGTGATACATGTACTTGTGATGATGAATTTTATAAATTACAATCACAGTTTCAAGATCTAAACATGAAAACTCTTACTTCTGATAATGTAATAGAACTTTTAAAAGAAGTTACTGATGAAAAACTTCGTGAAAAAATTATTAATTTGGCTGCTAGTTCAAGTTCTAATTCAGGTTCTGGTTTTGCAAAACCTTTTGAAAAAGAATTTGAATATTCCCCGCCTTATTCTTTACTAGAGGTTAATAACCGTTTGTTAAATAAAAATGCAACTCCAGCAAGAGATTCTTCTTTCGATGATTTAAAAATTGAAGTTGAAAACCTAAAACGAGAGATCAAATCTCTTAAACAAAATCAAATGATTTGTGATCATAGGATTACTCAGATTGAGAAAATCAACTCTTCAGCTGAGAAATCTAATGATAAAAACAAAGGTATTTTTGAAAATAATATTGAAGAAAAACCTATTAGTTTTAATCCTAAACATGATATGTTTCTAGGAATGATGCAAATTATTACTGCTCATAAATGGTATATCAAATGTACTATTCTCTTTGATAATAGTTTCTCAATTACAAACATTGCCATGATTGATAGTGGAGCAGATGTTAGCTGCATTCAAGAAGGTTTAGTACCTACGAAATATTTTTAAAAAACTACTCATATGGTTAGATCTGTATCCGGACATGCTTTAGATATAAAGTATAAACTTCCTAATACGGGTATTTGTCAGAATAAAGTCTGTATTCCTCACTTCTTTTTCTTGGTAAAAAACCAGTTATACCCTCCAATTATACTTGGAACACCGTTTATTAACGCCGTTTATCCTTTTACTAGCATAGACTCGAAAGGTTTTACTGCTACTTATAAGGATAAAGAGATAAGTTATACTTTTGTTACAGATCCAGTAACTAGAGATATTAATGCTTTAATTAATATGAAGCAAAAACATGTTGATTCTTTACAATTAGAATTGTTTAGTATGAATATATTTGATACTTTAAATTCTACTAAAATACAAGAAAAAATCAAATTGATTTCTGAGCAGATTGCTGTTGATATCTGTGCAGAACATCCTAGTGCTTTTTGAAATCGAAAAAAGCATATTGTCACTCTTCCATATGAAGATAATTTCACCGAGGATGATATTCCTACTAAATCTCGACCTTGTCAGATGAATGCAAAATTGGTAGAATTTTGCAAAAAAGAGATTGATAGTCTGCTATCAAAGGGTTTGATAAAACCCTCAAAATCTCCTTGGTCTTGTACAGCTTTTTATGTTAATAACGCAGCTGAAAAGGAACGTGGTGTTCCTAGATTAGTCATTAATTATAAGCCCTTGAATAAATATTTGAAATGGGTTAGGTATCCTATTCCTAATAAAAGAGATTTATTGTCTAGATTATATGACGCCAATATATTTTCAAAATTTGATTTAAAATCTGGTTATTGGCAGATTCAAATATTTAAAGAGCATACTTATAGAACTGCTTTTAATGTTCCATTTGGGCAATATGAATGGAATGTTATGCCTTTTGGTTTAAAAAATGCCCCTTCAGAATTCCAAAAAATTATGAATGATATTTTCAACCCTTATCTAGACTTCGTCATTGTATATATCGATGACATTTTGGTATTTTCCAAAACACTTGAAATGCATATTAAGCATTTAGATATTTTCAAAAGAATTGTTATATAAAATGGTTTGGCAATCTCAAAACAAAAAATGAGCTTATTTCAAACTAACATTCGATTCCTAGGACATTATATTAGTCAGGGAAAGATTACTCCTATTCAACGATCGATTGATTTCGCCTCAAAATTTCCCGATGTTATTACTGATAGAACTCAGTTACAACGGATAAAATTTCCCGATGTTTCCCGATAAAATTTCCCGATTGATTTCGCCTCAAAACTAACAGAGAAAATACGCTACTGTGGCACATGAAATGTTAACCATAGTAAAATGTTTTTTAAAATTTCAGGACGATTTATACAATCAAAAGTTTTTGATAAAAACTGACGCACAATCTGTTAAATATATGTTTAACAAAGATTTTAAACATGATGCCTCGAAAATGATATTTGCAAGATGGCAGGCTCAATTAGCCCCTTTTGATTTTGAAATACAATATAAAAAGGGAATTGATAATTCTCTGCCGGATTTCTTATCTCGTGAATATTTGCAGGATGGAACCCCCTGGGGTAGGGGAAGAGGTAGAGGTTGGGGAAGATCATCCCCACAGTCCAAAGGAAGGTCATCACCTTCGGGATCGTCATACGGATCCTCATCAAACTCCCCAGTTATACAAATGGGAAGAAGGATTTTAGTCAATGAGAGGATATCTCTCAGAGAAGAATTATCGATTGGACCATCCGTCCATCTGGAAGATATTCCAGAAGATAGTCCGTTATACGCACATTTGCAGGCATATTTGACTTCTCAAAAACAGAAAGATACTTCTGTTAAGCAAAGTGATACTTTTGCTTCCATTACTAAAGATGACAATGATGATATCAAGTCATACGAGAAAGTGCCAAAAAGAGAAATGATATTTCTCTTAGAAAACTCTGACATTTAGAGAAAAGAAGAACCGTGGAAGATATTCCAAAGGTATTTGATAAATGGGTTATATTATCCGGGTGAGTCATACAAAACCCATTCCTACTATGAAACGATACTAACCAGTACTGGAAGTGCAGATTTTCAGCACTTTTCTGGGTATAGCACAGACGAGAATGTTTATAACTTCTCGAAGATTATAATTAAACAGATTATATCTGTTGAAGACTGGGGTATATCCACAATGAAAGAAAGGCAGATAAGCCTTAACAAAAATAAAATGAATTTTACTTATTGGGATTATATCCAAGCTTTTAATAAAGTATTATACTACAATAATGATAGACACAAACATACTTGGTTTATAAAAGTATGTGCAAAGATATTTGCAACAACTATTCCTAATTGGTTTCTAAACTGGTGGTCATACCACGGTCCAACAATAAAGATTTTACCAGATCCATTTCTCATGTTATACAAAGAATGGATAAAAATTTCTCCTTTTATTAACGATCTATATCACGCAGATCATATCTGCTACCCAGAAAAAATTAACCAAATATATTTTTTTCTAGAATTTTCTATCCCTTGGATACACAAATGGAATCCGGAAGTCGGATTCACTGAAGAACAAGTCCCCTGCTTATATAGGACTTTTTACAACAATTTTTAGGACAAGTTAATGAAGAAGGATCCCAAAACAAAGACCTTATATGGTCAAGAGCTCTTGGATTCAATCGAGATGAAGATCCAAGAATATTCCAGTAAACCTCATAAAGAGGTAATTGATGACAGTTCAGTGAGGCATATTGCCAGAAGGATCTCCTTTCAAGAAGGAGATAAAATAGAGATGATTAACAGTTACTTGGAAGAGGTTAAAAGAAATTTACTGTCTTCCATTAATCAATATGAAAAGTCAGATACGTCAATGCAAAGTGAAACAAGCAACGATGATATTGCTGAAGATTCTCAGCCCATTGAAGCAGAAAGAATATTATCTGAAGAAGACTTACATGATACAGAAGAATTCATCCGCAAAATGAAAAAAGCGGAAAAGAAACCAGCACAGTGAAACAGCTAGACCCCACTCAAACAGTGAAGCCGCCGGACCTACAGATCCTTCTGGCAATATGCCTCACTGAACTGTCATCAATTACCTCTTTCTGAGGTTTACTGGAATATTCTTGGATCTTCATCTCGATTGAATCCAAGAGCTCTTGACCATATAAGGTCTTTGTTTTGGGATCCTTCTTCATTAACTTGTCCCAAAAATTGTTGTAAAAAGTCCTATATAAGCAGGGGACTTGTTCTTCAGTGAATCCGACTTCCGGATTCCATTTGTGTATCCAATGGATAGAAAATTCCAGAAAGAAATATATTTGGTTAATTTTTTCTGGGTAGCAGATATGATCTGCGTGATATAGATCGTTAATAAAAGGAGAAATTTTTATCCATTCTTTGTATAACATGAGAAATGGATCTGGTAAAATCTTTATTATTGGACCGTGGTATGACCACCAGTTTAGAAACCAATTAGGAATAGTTGTTGCAAATATCTTTGCACATACTTTTATAAACCAAGTATGTTTGTGTCTATCATTATTGTAGTATAATACTTTATCAAAAGCTTGGATATAATCCCAATAAGTAAAATTCATTTTATTTTTGTTAAGGCTTATCTGCCTTTCTTTCATTGTGGATATACCCCAGTCTTCAACAGATATAATCTGTTTAATTATAATCTTCGAGAAGTTATAAATGTTCTCGTCTGTGCTATACCCAGAAAAGTGCTGAAAATCTGCACTTCCAGTACTGGTTAGTATCGTTTCATAGTAGGAACGGGTTTTGTATGACTCACCCGGATAATATAACCCATTTATCAAATACCTTTGGAATATCTTCCACGGTTCTTCTTTTCTCTGAATGTCAGAGTTTTCTAAGAGAAATATCATTTCTCTTTTTGGCACTTTCTCGTATGACTTGATATCATCATTGTCATCTTTAGTAATGGAAGCAAAAGTATCACTTTGCTTAACAGAAGTATCTTTCTGTTTTTGAGCAGTCAAATATGCCTGCAAATGTGCGTATAACGGACTATCTTCTGGAATATCTTCCAAGATGGACGGATGGTCCAATCGATGATTCTTCTCTGAGAGATATCCTCTCATTGACTAAACTCCTTCTTCCCATTTGTATAACTGGGGAGTTTGATGAGGATCCGTATGACGATCCCGAAGGTGATGACCTTCCTTTGGACTGTGGGGATGATCTTCCCCAACCTCTACCTCTTCCCCTACCCCAGGGGGGGTTCCATCCTGCAAATATTCACCAGATAAGAAATCTGGCAGAGAATTATCAATTTCCTTTTTATATTATATTTCAAAATCAAAAGGGGCTAATTGAGCCTGCCATCTTGCAAATATCATTTTCGAGGCATCATGTTTAAAATCTTTGTTAAACATATATTTAACAGATTGTGCGTCAGTTTTTATCAAAAACTTTTGATTGTATAAATCGTCCTGAAATTTTAAAACACATTTTACTATGGTTAACAATTCATGTGCCACAGTAGCGTATTTTCTCTGGGCTTCAGACCATTTACCAGAGTAAAATCTAATCAGATATTCATGTTTATTATTGGGATTAATTTATTTTAAAATCCCTCCGTAACCAATATTAGACGCATCAGTCTCTATAATCTTTTGCCATGTAGGATTAGCAAGGGTTAAGCAAGGTAAAGATTTAACACGTTGCTTAATATTTTTTACTAAGGTAGTGTGACTATCATTCCAAGGGTTTTTATAATTCTTTTTTAGCCTATCATATAAGGGGGCTAAATCACGTGACAAATCTTTATAAAAAGGTGAAATATAATTTAAACTTCCCAAAAATCTTTGTAACTGAGTTCTATCAGTAATAACATCGGGAAATTTTGAGGCGAAATCAATCGATCGTTGAATAGGAGTAATCTTTCCCTGACTAATATAATGTCCTAGGAATCGAATGTTAGTTTGAAATAAGCTCATTTTTTGTTTTGAGATTACCCAACCATTTTGTATAACAATTCTTTTGAAAATATCTAAATGCTTAATATGCATTTCAAGTGTTTTGGAAAATACCAAAATGTCATCGATATATATAATGACGAAGTCTAGATAAGGGTTGAAAATATCATTCATAATTTTTTGGAATTCTGAAGGGGCATTTTTTAAACCAAAAGGCATAACATTCCATTCATATTGCCCAAATGGAACATTAAAAGCAGTTCTATAAGTATGCTCTTTAAATATTTGAATCTGCCAATAACCAGATTTTAAATCAAATTTTGAAAATATATTGGCGTCATATAATCTAGACAATAAATCTCTTTTATTAGGAATAGGATACCTAACCCATTTCAAATATTTATTCAAGGGCTTATAATTAATGACTAATCTAGGAACACCACGTTCCTTTTCAGCTGCGTTATTAACATAAAAAGTTGTACAAGACCAAGGAGATTTTGAGGGTTTTATCAAACCCTTTGATAGCAGACTATCAATCTCTTTTTGCAAAATTCTACCAATTTTGCATTCATCTGACAAGGTCGAGATTTAGTAGGAATATCATCCTCAGTGAAATTATCTTCATATGGAAGAGTGACAATATGCTTTTTTCGATTCCAAAAAGCACTAGGATGTTCTGCACAGATATCAACAGCAATCTGCTCAGAAATCAATTTGATTTTTTCTTGTATTTTAGTAGAATTTAAAGTATCAAATATATTCATACTAAACAATTCTAATTGTAAAGAATCAACATGTTTTTTCTTCATATTAATTAAAGCATTAATATCTCTAGTTACTGGATCTGTAATAAAAGTATAACTTATCTCTTTATCCTTATAAGTAGCAGTAAAACCTTTCGAGTCTATGCTAGTAAAAGGATAAACGGCGTTAATAAACGGTGTTCCAAGTATAATTGGAGGGTATAACTGGTTTTTTACCAAGAAAAAGAAGTGAGGAATACAGACTTTATTCTGACAAATACCCGTATTAGGAAGTTTATACTTTATATCTAAAGCATGTCCGGATGCAGATCTAACCATATGAGTAGTTTTTTGAAAATATTTCGTAGGTACTAAACCTTCTTGAATGCAGCTAACATCTGCTCCACTATCAATCATGGCAATGTTTGTAATTGAGAAACTATTATCAATGAGAATAGTACATTTGATATACCATTTATGAGCAGTAATAATTTGCATCATTCCTAGAAACATATCATGTTTAGGATTAAAACTAATAGGTTTTTCTTCAATATTATTTTCAAAAATACCTTTGTTTTTATCATTAGATTTCTCAGCTGGAGAATTGATTTTCTCAATCTGAGTAATCCTATGATCACAAATCATTTGATTTTGTTTAAGAGATTTGATCTCTCGTTTTAAGTTTTCAACTTCAATTTGTAAATCATCGAAAGAAGAATCTCATGCTGGAGTTGCATTTTTATTTAACAAACGGTTATTAACCTCTAGTAAAGAATAAGGCGGGGAATATTCAAATTCTTTTTCAAAAGGTTTTGCAAAACCAGAACCTGAATTAGAACTTGAACTAGCAGCCAAATTAATAATTTTTTCACAAAGTTTTTCATCAGTAACTTCTTTTAAAAGTTCTATTACATTATCAGAAGTAATAGTTTTCATGTTTAGATCTTGAAACTGTGATTGTAATTTATAAAATTTATCATCACAAGTACATGTATCACTTTTGCAAGTTGTACAAGTATTATCAATATTTTTATCACTATCAGATAAATCAAGCAAATCAATTTCAGCTTCGGATTCTAATCAGAATAGTAATCAGATTTCGATCCAGAAGTGTATAACAAACTATAAACCTTATCACGTAGTTCATCGTCTAGTCCTAAGGTTTTCAACTTTTGAAGCTTACAATTTGGAGCTATATGGCCAAATTTATCACACTTATAACACTTAATGTCAGCAAGATCTCGCTTAGACCTATTTTTGGTAAATCTAGTAGACTTGCGATGTGCTTTCTTGGCTTCTTGTTCTTCTTTGGATCTATATCTAGATCTCTTTTTCCTATAAGGACTGTCTTGGTTGGGGTATCTATGATACTTATGTTTCTTCTTCCTATGAGTAGAAGTTTCGGGTAAACCGAACTAGGTGCAAAAGTCCCCTAACTGGTTTCTTTCTTTAAGCTTATCCATCTTAAGCTGTCTGGACAATCTTAATTCATTGCACAGGTTTAACCCTTCCTGTGTGCAAATTCCTATTAATTTACCATAGGTATAGTCTGCGTAAGGAATTTCTCCATAACTACCTCTTAAAACCTTTCTAACTCTTTCGGCAAATAAAGAGGGAAGGCCATCTATGAACTTAGCTTTCCAATGTTCAAACTTATTTTCTGGTAGTTCCATCACTCTACTCATAAAGGTGTCTTTATACCACCTAAACTCACTTAAAGTCTTACATCTAAGGCTATTAAGGAGAGTACGAACAGTTTCATTTTGGTTGGTAAATCTACCATTGAAGTGTTCTAATATAGTAAGAATAAGGGTATAAACAGCATCTTCTCTATTTGCTACTAGAGCCATGCCTAAGTTATAAATTCTATCCTCAGTGGCTTCGGCATTAATAACCATTGCCATTTCATCGACAGTCAAATAATTGTCCCACCAGCCACGAAGTTGGCCAGTAAAACCTGCAACAATCATTCTGCAAATATTCCTATCTGTATTCTTCACACTTTTACAGATAGTTGCATACATAAGCATTCTATGTACTAGAATAGTTAACTGCCTATCAGTCAAACCATCAAGGTTCCATTCGTAAATTTCGGAACCACTGTAAGACGTATTAGTCTGATTCCAATCACGTTCCTCTATTAAAACATCTTGAGGAGTAGGACGATTGTAATAATAAGCCTGCATTCTAGGTTTATCAGCATAACTGCTATCTGCAAACTTACTATTCTTTTTGGGGTAACTTCTGAGTTTATTAAACTCTGACAAAACATCCTTTTTATAGTCAAAAGTAGAATCTAATTTATCAGCAAAATCATTTGATAAATCAATGGGTTTGATATTCAAACCGGATAACTTTTTATCAAGAAGTTCTTCTAAGTCACCAAAAGATTTAAATTTAAAATCCTGAATATCAGGGGGTCTTTGAATATGAGTAAGAACAATTTGAGGTTCTGATTTGCTTCCTGAAGAAGAGGCAATATCAGTCAAAGTCTTTTTAGTATTCATATCCTTAATCAAGACTGTTAAATCATCAAGTTTTTTATTAAGAAAACTAACGTTTTCACCCAAAACTTTAACATATAAACTCAAATAATTATTTTGAGAAATTAGTTTATTAATTTCTGTGATGCTGACTGCGGAAACATCTTCATCAATAAATTTTTGAAATGCAATAAAAGTAATACCTGTATTATTAGGTAAAACAAAAGATGATTGAGGAGGGTAAATGGCTTTAGTAATATTGCCATTCCCGTCTTTATAATATCTTTCCAAAACTTTTATAAAAAGTGGTAAATATATGGTTATAAACCAAGGAACAAAATACATAATTTGATTATGTAAAGCACAAGTTTCATAAAACTCTTGGGAAATATTATTTAAATCATCTTTACTATAAGTATCAAAAAACCAAGTTTTAAACTGGTTCCATTTATTAGTGAAAAATTCTTTTTGAATATAACCTCTAGCTTGTGACCCTGGACTAAAATCAATTTGGTGTGGAATCATTAAGTATCATTGGGGTGGGTCAAAATCCATCTCGAACGCAGAAGGAATATCCTTATCAGAAATATTATCATTATCCTGAACAATATTTGTCTTGGGGTTAATCTTAACCCTTTCAACAGGTTTATCACCTACTTTGGTAGAAATTGTGTGTAGAGATGCAGCACGATTTTTAGCTGGTCCATAGACTGGTTCAACAGGAGAAATATGTTAAATATCAGACAACAGTCTACGACTAGTAAAGGAATGTCTGTTATAACTAGAACTAATAGTAGGCAACAGTCTATTATTAGAAAATGACTGTCTACTATAAGTGGAACTATTATCGTCAAACTGAATGCAAATCCTACCATCCGGATTTTGAGTAATATGAGAATACTCAGTATTACTAACAGCATCAGTTATCTGACTGGGGGATATAACCGAATCCAAAGTCCATGTGGTTGAAAAATTAATTTCTTCCCACTTAATAGGTCTCCTCGTGGTGACCTTAGACTTTGCAAAATTCGTTTCCACTAGAATAGTCTGATCAGATGTATCATATAATTTACATCTGGGGTTTAACGTAGATAGTAATTTAAAATAAATTCTATACGATAAACATATCAGTTCAGAACCAGGCGCATAATTATAACCATGCGTTTTCACATTTAATGTTAATGCATCAAGTATATTAACATCAGATAAAGATAATTGCAAATTGGGTTGAGTATTAAAATATAATGGGCCTTAGGCGACAGTAGATTCAATAGAACCCATCAGAGACTGTCTAAAATTCAAATTTCTGGCATCTCTGAGAGCAGCCAAAAATGTCTCTGGTAACCCTTTAAGGGTTAAAGGCTTAAAAGCAATTTGAACCATACCAATATGCAAATAATTATACTGGTGTTTATAAACATCTACATCATGCTTGTTTAACAAACGAATAGTCTGTTCAGACGAATTTAAAGCTAAAGATTGCTCAGTTGTTTTAACAAGTTGTTTAGAAGAGAGTTTATCAAACCATCCATAATCATAGATTGTTCTAATAGGGACTTTAGGAATAGTCCATTTGTTTAACAAATCAAGGTTTTGAGGTATATCTACCTCTTCCAATCTAGTATTTTTCATACTAGTTTCTCCTAAATCCATATTTCAGAAACATATCTATGTCGAATATTTCATATCTATCTTATATATACCATGAAAGTGCCATGTTGGCAGTATGCGTGCTTAGTATGAGCAACTAAGTACATATACTGTCTAGGGCATGGCAAATTTAATTTTTATTATGTGATATTTAAACGATATATATGTATGTCTTGTATACAGTTCTTTTATCTCTGGTTCTTTACTGTTTCAAAGTTTTCTGTATGAGGTATTTATTTTCTCTATAAGTATGAGGTATCCGATTAATATCCGGCTTAAGACGTTGGCTAGCCTCAAAGAGATAGGTCGTTGTTGCCGAGGTAGGCGTTTAGACCTTGTTAGGTGATCCCGTCGCCAAGATGACTTTAGAGAAAAGAGAGTAAAACCAAGAAGACTTAAACTGAGAAACCTCCTGATCTAAGAGATTAAGGTATTGTATGCTGTTATACATATTTACTGTTTACTTATACGTATTGAATAGTTATTTTAGCCTTATAAGCCCCTAGATTGTATTTGCAAAAATATGAATCAAAACCAACATGTTTTGAATAGTGTTAATTTATCTTCTGAAGCAACTAAGATTGCTAAATTAGAAACTGATTTACAAAATTGGAACATCCCCAATGAACCTTTTAAAAAGATTTATGAATTAGGAAATTTCAGTTTCGTTAAGAAGCATAATATTAAGACCTGTGAGTCCACTATTGCTATTAATAATTCTTTAGAAATTATTAAGTTACTTTCTGAGCATGATTTGAATAGATATAAAAATCGATTCAATTACTTGCATATTGGTTTAGTTCAAATTGCTGTCAAACCTCTCTTTAGGAAAGGTTTAGACGTACCTATTTGCGTCCTTTTAAGAGATGCTCGTCTATTGAACTTTGACGACTCTCTCTTAGGAGTTCTTCAAAGTAACCTAGCCAATGGCCCGGTATACTTTAACTGCTATCCTAATTTCTCGGTAGATATCAATGACCCTAACGTCATGGATACTTTGACTTTGAACGTCAAAACCAAGAACATGAATAGCAAAATCAATACTCGTGAAGTAGCTATCATTCACAGAGTCTATTATAGACTCATGGACACTACTCTTGCTCCAAGAGCTCGAGTTGAGAGTGTCAAGGGAGTCACCATGCTTATGGAAGCAAATACTGATCATAGTACTGTATTTGTCCTAGACTCCTTAATTGGAATGATATACTCACAAGTGATGAATGGCACTTCGATGCCATAACTCAACCTTCTACTTCGAATCTTGAAAGATCTCAGATTGAGCAGGTTATTCAATTTCCTGACGGATCTATTGATCTAAAATTCTTAGGAGCAAGTTCTAATCTTTCTAGCAGAACTAGTTCCTTTAGAAGAAGGAGTATTGTTCCTTCCGTACCTTCTTCTTCTAAAACCCTGGAGGAAGACGTAACTGAAAACGTCAAAACTTCCGTTCCAACTACTGGTAACAACAAGGGAAAGTTACGGGAGTAGATTTATCCCATACAGTCCCAAAAGTTTATTACCAGAATCATCCAGCTAGTCCAACCCCTAGCGATATGTATCCCCCTCAGGAAGAAGTCCCTGAATATATCAAAACTATCAAATCTGGTGATCCATATATCCTAGATGAGAAGAAGATAGACCAACAGTGGTACCATCCTGATAATGTACCTAAAAGAAAATGGTATGTTGCTACTTATTCTATTGAACAGAGAAAAGACTTCAGAAATTGCTGGTTATCAGACATGAGAAGAATAAGATGTGAAATCGATTTCTTCAGATGGTTTGAAATATCTGGCAAATACGAACATCAGAAGGACTGCTTGCAAGTCCTCATTAACAAATGGTATACAGCCAACAACAAAGTTGTTGAATATGTCACTCCTCCTCTAGAAGGAATAAAAATCCCTATTTCCAACGTTGTTATCTCTGCTTCTCCTTTCAAAATCAAAAGCGAGAAACCAACGAATATGGTTACTTGTTCTGACCTTGATCGAGTTGTTGAACAAAACAATTACTCGAATCAACTCCTTCATGTCATTTCCAGGCAAATAGAAGACTCCAAAGAGAAGTCTTTATTCAGTGGAAAGCCAACCTTTTCACAGCCCAGTTCAAATCAGAACATCGAATCAAACCCAGGCTTCAAAATCGCTGAGTTTTCTAAGGATAAATTTCCGAAACTCAAAGATACATTTGAAGTCAGTGGAAATGTTCTAGACAAAATCAACAAACAGTTGGCTGATCTCAATATTTCTAAGGAGAAACCCAGAGATGGTAAAATATCCACCATCCAAGAAAAGGAAGATCTCCTTCATAAACTTACAAATGAACGCTTTCATAATTTCAAAAATTATCATAAGCGTCCTTCGTTTCCAGATATCCAATACGAGGAAAATTATTTTCTTGCATCTACTTCTCACGAAGGAAGAAGCATAATCGAATGGAACATTGATGCTCTTGCAGTACATCAAATATACCATAAACTCCATTAAATGGGAGTTTGCATTATAGCTTACAAGATAAGAGGATCTTCTGATAAAGAAGCCGCCTCTATGATTGTAGCTGGATTTACTGGCATGCTAAAACATTGGTGGGATAATTATTTCACTGATGATGTTAGACACGCTATCTATTCTGCTACGGCTGTTGAAACCGTAGTCAAATCAGAAGGAACCTCCTCTGCTGTGGTTATAGGTGGGACAGTTACACCTATGGAAACTACCTCGCAGATGACTAGAGAAGATGCATGTGCAACCCTTCTCTACCACATAGCAAAACACTTTATTGGAGAGCCAAAACTCTTCCAAGACAGGAGTTTGCAAATTCTGAATAATCTATCCTGTCCATCTTTAGATGACTTTATCTGTTATAAAAACCAATTCATCACTAAGGTTATGACTAGACCTGACTGTCATCTAGACTTCTAGAAAGAATGCTTCATTAGCGGTCTTCCCCCTTTGTTCGCTAGCAAAGTTCGAACCAAAATCCAGGATCATTGTGAAGGTAAAATTCCTTACCATCAAATGACCTATGGTGATATTATTAGCATCATCAACGTTGTAGGTCTCGAACTCTGCACAGACATCAAGCTTAAAAAGCAGCTCAAAAAGGAGAAACACTCCTCTAGAAGAGAATTAGGAAGTTTCTGTCAAGACTTCGGTTACACAAACGTTGTAGCTCCCTCTACTCATTCTTCCAAGAAAGATAAGGCTTACAGGTCCACCAAAAAGACTCGTCGCCACAAATCTAGGAAATTTTTTGATGATCCTCCTAGAAAGAAATCCAAATTCAGAAGACCTTCTTCAAAAACCAAAGAGGTCTGTTGGAACTGTGGTAAAACTGGTCACAGAGCCAACCAATGCAAATCTGACAGAAAGAAGAAGAAGATCAATCTTCTTGAAATCAGCGAAGATACCAAAAAGGAACTCTTCTCTATCCTAGAAGAACCCAATTCAGATTCTTCTCCTGATTATTCTTCAGATGAGTATAGCGATGAAGATGATATCAACATCGCCTATAACTCTGACTCAAGCCAATCTGGCAGTGAATGCCATTGTTCTGGAGCATTTTGTACTTGTGATAAAACCCAGGCTTCTATCAAAGTACTATCAGATAGCTCCAAGGAAGCTCTGTTTAATGTTGTTCAACACATCACAGATGATGAGTCTAGAAAGAAGTAATTGATTGAACTCAAGAATCTTATTCTCACTCATAAAAATGATAGACCTAAAACTAGGTCAGTTGTTGAACCATTCAGCATGAAGCAAGTCATGGCTCGCTTCGATAAACCAGTTGAACCCTCGATTTCTGATCTGAGGCACGAAGTCTTAGAACTTAAAAACAAAATCAAAGATATTAAATCACGACTTGGAAAAGTCGAGGTTGATATCTTGACAGAACAGGTTCTTAAACAAGCTAAGACTTATGAATATTAGTCAGAGAATGAAGAAGAACCTAGTCCTTGTCAAAGCGAGTGTCATTCTGAGAATGAAGACTCTGTTAATCTTCGTCAGAATGAAGACTCTGTTAATCTTCGTCTTACCAAAGATAAGACTTCATCGTCCTAAACTCAAGGCCTTACAGTAATTACGAGTGTCGAACCTCAAAGTTGCCATACACCTATCAAGATTGTTATTAGCAAACATTTCGCTATTAACAAAATCGCTTTGCTTGATAGTGGTGCAGATCGAAACTGCATCATGAAAGGTATTGTTCCAACCCAGTACTTAGAAAAAAGTACTTCCACATTATACTCCGCCACAGGAGAACAACTTCGTATTAATTATAAGCTTTCAAAAGCTCATATTTGTAATAATGGTATTTGCTTGACAAATGATTTTATTATTACTGAAGATATTAATGAAGATATCATTCTTGGAATTCCTTTTATCACACAGATAAAACCTTTCATTACTGGCTTTGACGGTATTTCTACTCAGATATTAGGAAAAGAATTACATTTTCCATTTGTTAAAACCCTTTCACAAGATGAAAGTGATTTTATAAGAAAAAACACTATTTTTCGAATAAATAAACTCTCTCAGCATATCACCTTTTTAAAGGATGAAATTAGAGTTAAGAAAATTGAACAGATTTTAAAAACTCCGGAGATAGTTACCAAAATAGCTAATCTTCAAAACATCTTTGAATAAGAAATATGTTCTGATTTTCCTAACGCTTTTTGGGAAAGCAAAAAGCATTTAATTGAATTGCCTTACACAAAAGGATTCAGTGAACAGGTCATCCCTACCAAGGCAAGACCTATTCAGATGAATCATGAAATTATGGAAGTTTGCAAAAAAGAGATTTCAAATCTCCTCAAAAACAACATTATTCGTCCCTCTAAATCTCCTTGGAGTTGTTCTGCATTTTATGTCAATAAGAGTGCAGAGAAAGAGAGAGGTGCCCCACGATTAGTTATAAACTATAAACCGTTAAATGCTGTCCTGAAATGGATCAAATATCCCATTCCTAACAAGAGGGATCTTCTGAAAAGAACGTACAAAGCTAATGTTTACAGTAAGTTCGATATGAAATCTGGTTTCTCGCAAATTCAAGTAGCCGAGAAAGACAGATACAAAACGGCATTTAATGTTCCCTTCGGTCAATACGAATGCAATGTAATACCATTTGGGCTCAAGAATGCCCCATCTGAGTTTCAGAACATCATGAACTCCATCTTTAATGATTACAGTTATATGTCTATAGTCTATATAGATGACGTTCTTATATTTTCTGATAATATAGATTCTCATTTTTAGCATCTCAACACCTTCCTGAAAGTTGTTAAGAGAAACGGTTTGGTAGTTAGTGCCCAAAAGATCAAACTCTTCCAAACCTCTATTAGATTCTTAGGTCATGACCTTTACCAAGGATCTTACAAACCAATTTGCAGAGCCATAGAGTTCTCGTCCAAATTTTCCAATGAGATTACTGATAAAACTCAACCATAGAGATTCTTAGGAAGTCTCAATTATGTTGTTGATTTTATCCCCAATATTAGACAAGTCTGTGAACCTCTTTACAAAAGACTTAGGAAGAATCCTATTCCATGGAGTCAAGAACAGACACAGTCAGTCATCCAAGTTAAAAAACTTGTACAAAACCTTCCTTGCTTAGGAATCCCTAACCCAGAAGCTTCTATGATAGTTGAAACAGATGCTTCAGATATAGGTTACGGAGGTATCCTTAAACAAAAGTTGTCCGTCGAGTCTTCTGAACAATTAGTTCGTTTTACATCAGGAATCTGGAATTCCGCTCAAAAGAATTATTCTACTGTTAAAAAAGAAGTTTTGTCTATAGTGCTATGTATCACTAAATTTCAAGACGATCTTATTAACAAAGAATTTTTGGTTAGAGTAGATTGTAAATCTGCTAAAGAGATTTTACAAAAGGATGTTAAAAATCTAGTTTCAAAACAAATATTTGCTAGATGGCAAGCTCTACTGTCTAGCTTTGATTTCAAAATCGAATTTATCAAAGGAGAAGAAAATTCTTTACCTGATTTTCTAACAAGAGAATTTTTACAGGGAAAAAATGAGGCCTTTCAGACCTAAAGCCCCTTCCAAAGAAGATAACAAACCACAAATGGCTAGACCATTTGTCCCTCTTCCCATAACTCCAACTAAAACATCAGCCCCTCAAAGGCCACAGCTTTCCTTCCAAAACAGGTATCCAGCTCTAGTTGAGTACCCAAAATTACCAGCACCCATCCCAGTTCCCTCAGAGAAACTCACCAAAACCCAACCAAAGCCTTTAGAAAAAGGATCGACATCCAGCTCTACAGTTCAGACTAAAGAGAGCTATGCCATGAAAGTCCCAGAGACTTTTGCAGAAGCAGTAAACCCTTCAGCCAAGAAGGCAATTCAAGAAGATCTTCAGAAAGAAGAAAAATTCGAATACATTACCCTTCAGGTATTACCGATTTTAGCTCTAGACAAAGAGTATGAAAGTCTCAGGATAGAAGACTTAATTAAACCCTGCTATACAGATTTTAATTACGTGGACACTGAGAGTTCATATAAAACAAGAAGGTTTTACGAAGCCATTCTTATTGATACTGATTCTATCGAAGTAGAACATACTTTGTGCCAAATTAGACCAGGATTCATTAATTATTCTAGGTTTACTATTAAAAAAATCTTATCACCGTTCGAGTGGTTTGCCGATCACCTGCACACACCAGTTGCACTCACCATGACCCATCGTCCCCAGACTTACTGCTGGCACGATTACAAGGCAGCATGGTTCAATTTTATGTATATTAGACCAGGACATACTTGGTTTATTAAGTATAGCTTAGAAGTTACTAAAGCTATAATCCCTAGATGGTTCTACGAATGGTGGAACGTATTCGGAGGAAACAGAGAGATCCTCCCCCAACAATTCCTCAACAGGTTTGATAATTTTCAGACCAAAGAGGCCATTTCTACACTACCAGAACACATTAAAATGTGTAAGTACTTTGTCCAGAAGAGGATATCTTTTATCATCAGCTGGAACTTTATCAAAGCAGAATTTGACAGAATCAAATATCTGTCCAAAGAAGTCAAGATCAAGGGGTGGACTCCTAAACAACAAGTTCCAAAAGTTCAGAAGCCCATTCAACAAAGCTTCCAGAAAGTTTCGCCTTCTAAGGCAGCCCTCAAAGAGAAGCTAAAACAAGCTTTACAAAATATTGAAGAATATGAAGAAGACCAGATCATGCAATTGATTGAAGATGTTGCTTCTACAGGAGAAAGCAGTAATGGTGATATGTGCGACCCAAAGGGCATAGCCTTAGCGTACATGGATCCAAATTATGACTAGTGGAATCTGCACCGACAGAGTCTCCATCAGCAAAAGGAATCACCTTTCACTGTTCACCTTTTGAAAAAGAAGACAGCTTTTACTGTTTGCTTTTATAAAGAGTGGACCACCCACTATTAGTTTGTCGACCATTTTGTTTTGTCGATTAAATCTGATCGTTCATTTGTATGCCTAAGATGAAAGGCATCTTTTCTTTAGTCTATTTAAGACTCCCTCTCCCCATTGTAAGAGATGAGAAAATCTTTCAAATTTTCTAAGACCTCTCCCCTCTGTACTATTCTAATATTTTCCGCTGCAATGTTTTTACTTTGAATCGATAAAACTTGTAAGTTTTTAAGGGCTTTTCTTTATACTTGTTTAAAGTTTTATACTGCATCCCGTTCCGTGTTTACTTGGTATATGTATTTAGTTGCTCATACTAAGCACGCATACTACCAACATGGCTTTGATACCAAGTAAACACGGAAGAACATGAATAGCAAAATCAATACTCGTGAAGTAGCTATCATTCACAGAGTCTATTATAGACTCATGGATACTACTCTTGCTCCAAGAGCTCGAGTTGAGAGTGTCAAGGGAGTCACCATGCTTATGGAAGCAAATACTGATCATAGTACTGTATTTCTCCGGGGTTTTTAAAATCTGTTCGATTTTCTTAACTCTAATTTCATCCTTTAAAAGGTGATATGCTGAGAGAGTTTATTTATTCAAGGCAGCTCTCAAAGAGAAGCTAAAACAAGCTTTACAAAATATTGAAGAATATGAAGAAGACCAGATCATGCAACTGATCGAAGATGCTGCTTCTACAGGAGAAAGCAGTAATGGTGATATGTGCGACCCAAAGGGTATAGCCTTAAATATCACATAATGAAAATTAAATTTGCCATGCCCTAGACAGTATATGTACTTAGTTGCTCATACTAAGCACGCATACTGCCAACATGGCTCTGATACCAAGTAAACACGGAACGGGATGCAGTATAAAACTTTAAACAAGTATAAAGAAAAGCCCTTAAAAACTTACAAGTTTTATTGATTCAAAGTAAAAACATTGCAGCGGAAAATATTAGAATAGTACAGAGGGGAGAAGTCTTAGAAAATTTGGAAGATTTTCTGATGCCTCTTACAATGGGGAGAGGGAGTCTTAAATAGACTAAAGAAAAGATGCCTTTCATCTTAGGCGTACAAATGAACGATCAGATTTAATCGACAAAACAAAATGGTCGACAAACTAATAGTGGGTGGTCCACTCTTTATAAAAGCAAACAGTAAAAGCTGTCTTCTTTTTCAAAAGGTGAACAGTGAAAGGTGATTCCTTTTGCTGATGGAGACTCTGTCGGTCTTTACTGATGGAGACTCTATCGGTGCAGATTCCACTAGTCATAATTTGGATCCATGTACGCTAAGGCTATACCCTTTGGGTCGCACATATCACTATTACTGCTTTCTCCTGTAGAAGCAGCATCTTCGATCAATTGCATGATCTGGTCTTCTTCATATTCTTCAATATTTTGTAAAGCTTGTTTTAGCTTCTCTTTGAGGGCTGCCTTAGAAGGCGAAGCTTTCTGGAAGCTTTGTTGAATGGGCTTCTGAACTTTTGAAACTTGTTGTTTAGGAGTCCACCCCTTGATCTTGACTTCTTTGGACAGATATTTGATTCTGTCAAATTCTGCTTTGATAAAGTTCCAGCTGATGATAAAAGATATCCTCTTCTGGACAAAGTACTTACACATTTTTAATGTGTTCTGGTAGTGTAGAAATGGCCTCTTTGGTCTGAAAATCATCAAACCTGTTGAGGAATTGTTGGGGGAGGATCTCTCTGTTTCCTCCGAATACGTTCCACCATTCGTAGAACCATCTAGGGATTATAGCTTTAGTAACTTCTAAGCTATACTTAATAAACCAAGTATGTCCTGGTCTAATATACATAAAATTGAACCATGCTGCCTTGTAATCATGCCAGCAGTAATTCTGGGGACGATGGGTCATGGTGAGTGCAACTGGTGTGTGCAGGTGATCGGCAAACCACTCGAACGGTGATAAGATTTTTTTAATAGTAAACCTAGAATAATTAATGAATCCTGGTCTATTTTGGCACAAAGTATGTTCTACTTCGATAGAATCAGTATCAATAAGAATGGCTTCGTAAAACCTTCTTGTTTTATATGAACTCTCAGTGTCCACGTAATTAAAATCTGTATAGCAGGGTTTAATTAAGTCTTCTATCCTGAGACTTTCATACTCTTTGTCTAGAGCTAAAATCGGTAATACCTGAAGGGTAATGTATTCGAATTTTTCTTATTTTTGAAGATCTTCTTGAATTGCCTTCTTGGCTGAAGGGTTTACTGCTTCTGCAAAAGTCTCTGGGACTTTCATGGCATAGCTCTCTTTAGTCTGAACTGTAGAGCTGGATGTCGATCCTTTTTCTAAAGTCTTTGGTTGGGTTTTGGTGAGTTTCTCTGAGGGAACTGGGATGGGTGCTGGTAATTTTGGGTACTCAGCTAGAGCTGTATACCTGTTTTGGAAGGAAAGCTGTGGCCTTTGAGGGGCTGATATTTTAGTTGGAGTTATGGGAAGAGGGACAAATGGTCTAGCCATTTGTGGTTTGTTATCTTCTTTGGAAGGGGCTTTAGGTCTGAAGGGCCTCATTTTTTCCCTGTAAAAATTCTCTTGTTAGAAAATCAGGTAAAGAATTTTCTTCTCCTTTGATAAATTCGATTTTGAAATCAAAGCTAGACAGTAGAGCTTGCCATCTAGCAAATATTTGTTTTGAAACTAGATTTTTAACATCCTTTTGTAAAATCTCTTTAGCAGATTTACAATCTACTCTAACCAAAAATTCTTTGTTAATAAGATCGTCTTGAAATTTAGTGATACATAGCACTATAGACAAAACTTCTTTTTTAACAGTAGAATAATTCTTTTGAGCGAAATTCCAAATTCCTGATGTAAAACGAACTAATTGTTTAGAAGACTCGACGGACAACTTTTGTTTAAGGATACCTCCGTAACCTATATCTGAAGCATCTGTTTCAACTATCATAGAAGCTTCTGGGTTAGGGATTCCTAAGCAAGGAAGGTTTTGTACAAGTTTTTTAACTTAGATGACTGACTGTGTCTGTTCTTGACTCCATGAGGAATAGGATTCTTCCTAAGTCTTTTGTAAAGAGGTTCACAGACTTGTCTAATATTGGGGATAAAATCAGCAACATAATTGAGACTTCCTAAGAATCTCTGTAGTTGAGTTTTATCAGTAATCTCATTGGGAAATTTGGACGAGAACTCTATGGCTCTGCAAATTGGTTTGTAAGATCCTTGGTAAAGGTCGTGACCTAAGAATCTAATAGAGGTTTGGAAGAGTTTGATCTTTTAGGCACTAACTACCAAACCATTTCTCTTAACAACTTTCAGGAAGGTGTTGAGATGCTTAAAATGAGAATCTATATTATCAGAAAATATAAGAACATCATCTATATAGACTATAGACATATAACTGTAATCATTAAAGATGGAGTTCATGATGTTCTGAAACTCAGATGGGGCATTCTTGAGCCCAAATGGCATTACATTCCATTCGTATTAACCGAAGGGAACATTAAATGCCGTTTTGTATCTGTCTTTCTCGGCTACTTGAATTTGTCAGAAACCAGATTTCATATCGAACTTACTGTAAACATTAGCTTTGTACGTTCTTTTCAGAAGATCCCTCTTTTTAGGAATGGGATATCTGATCCATTTTAGGACAGCATTTAACGGTTTATAGTTTATAACTAATGGTGGGGCACCTCTCTCTTTCTCTGCACTCTTATTGACATAAAATGCAGAACAACTCCAAGGAGATTTAGAGGGACGAATAATGTTGTTTTTGAGGAGATTTGAAATCTCTTTTTTGCAAACTTCCATAATTTCATGATTCATCTGAATAGGTCTTGCCTTGGTAGGGATGACCTGTTCACTGAATCCTTCTGTGTAAGGCAATTCAATTAAATGCTTTTTTCTTTCCCAAAAAGCGTTAGGAAATCAGAACATATTTCTTGTTCAAAGATGTTTTGAAGATTAGCTATTTTGGTAACTATCTCCGGGGTTTTTAAAATCTGTTCGATTTTCTTAACTCTAATTTCATCCTTTAAAAAGGTGATATGCTGAAAGAGTTTATTTATTCGAAAAACAGTATTTTTTTCTTATAAAATCACTTTCATCTTGTAAAAGGGTTTTAACAAATGGAAAATGTAATTCTTTTCCTAATATCTGAGTAGAAATACCGTCAAAGCCAGTAATGAAAGGTTTTATCTGTGTGATAAAAGGAATTCCAAGAATGATATCTTCATTAATATCTTCAGTAATAATAAAATCATTTGTCAAGCAAATACCATTATTACAAATATGAGCTTTTGAAAGCTTATAATTAATACGAAGTTGTTCTCCTGTGGCGGAATATAATTTAGAAGTACTTTTTTCTAAGTACTAGGTTGGAACAATACCTTTCATGATGCAGTTTCGATCTGCACCACTATCAAGCAAAGCGATTTTGTTAATAGCGAAATGTTTGCTAATAACAATCTTGATAGGTATATGACAACTTTGAGGTTTGACACTCGTAATTATTGTAAGGCTTTGAGTTTGGGACGATGAAGTCTTATCTTTGGTAAGACGAAGATTAACAGAGTCTTCATTCTGACGAAGATTAACAGAGTCTTCATTCTCAGAATGACACTCGCTTTGACGAGGACTAGGTTCTTCTTCATTCTCTGACTTATATTCATAAGTCTTAGCTTGTTTAAGAACGTGTTCTGTCAAGATATCAACCTCGACTTTTCCAAGTCTTGATTTAATATCTTTGATTTTGTTTTTAAGTTCTGAGACTTCGTGCCTCAGATCAGAAATCGAGGGTTCAGCTGGTTTATCGAAGCGAGCCATGACTTGCTTCATGCTGAATGGTTCAACAACTGACCTAGTTTTAGGTCTATCATTTTGATGAGTGAGAATAAGATTCTTGAGTTCAATCAAGTACTTCTTTCTAGACTCATCATCTGTGATGTGTTGAACAACATCAAACAGAGCTTCCTTGGAGCTATCTGATAGTACTTTGATAGAAGCCTGGGTTTTATCACAAGTACAAAAGGCTCCAGAACAATGGCATTCACTGCCAGATTGGCTTGAGTCAGAGTTATAGGCGATGTTGATATCATCTTCATTGCTATACTCATCTGAAGAATAATCAGGAGAAGAATCTGAATTGGGTTCTTCTAGGATAGAGAAGAGTTCCTTTTTGGTATCTTCGCTGATTTCAAGAAGATTGATCTTCTTCTTCTTTCTGTCAGATTTGCATTGGTTGGCTCTGTGACCAGTTTTACCACAGTTCCAACAGACCTCTTTGGTTTTTGAAGAAGGTCTTCTGAATTTGGATTTCTTTCTAGGAGGATCATCAAAAATTTTCCTAGATTTGTGGCGACTGGTCTTTTTGGTGGACCTGTAAGCTATCTTTCTTGGAAGAATGAGTAGAGGGAGCTACAACGTTTGTGTAACCGAAGTCTTGACAGAAACTTCCTAATTCTCTTCTAGAGGAGTGTTTCTCCTTTTTGAGCTGCTTTTTAAGCTTGATGTCTGTGCAGAGTTCGAGACCTACAACGTTGATGATGCTAATAATATCACCATAGGTCATTTGATGGTAAGGAATTTTACCTTCACAACGATCCTGGATTTTGGTTCGAACATTGCTAGCGAACAAAGGGGGAAGACCGCTAATGAAGCGTTCTTTCCAGAAGTCTAGATGACAGTCAGGTCTAGTCATAACCTTAGTGATGAATTGGTTTTTATACCAAATAAAGTCATCTAAAGATGGACAGGATAGATTATTCAGAATTTGCAAACTCCTGTCTTGGAAGAGTTTTGGCTCTCCAATAAAGTGTTTTGCTATGTGGTAGAGAAGGGTTGCACATGCATCTTCTCTAGTCATCTGCGAGGTAGTTTCCATAGGTGTAACTGTCCCACCTGTAACCACAGCAGAGGAGGTTCCTTCTGATTTGACTACGGTTTCAACAGCCGTAGCAGAATAGATAGCGTGTCTAACATCATCAGTGAAATAATTATCCCACCAATGTTTTAGCATGCCAGTAAATCCAGCTACAATCATAGAGGCGGCTTCTTTATCAGAAGATCCTCTTATCTTGTAAGCTGTAATGCAAACTCCCATTTCATGGAGTTTATGGTATATTTGATGTTCTGCAAGAGCATCAATGTTCCATTCGATTATGCTTCTTCCTTCGTGAGAAGTAGATGCAAGAAAATGATTTTCCTCGTATTGGATATCTGAAAACGAGGGACGCTTATGATAATTTTTGAAATTATGAAAGCGTTCATTTGTAAGTTTATGAAGGAGATCTTCCTTTTCTTGGATGGTGGATATTTTACCATCTCTGGGTTTCTCCTTAGAAATATTGAGATCAGCCAACTGTTTGTTGATTTTGTCTAGAACATTTCCACTGACTTCAAATGTATCTTTGAGTTTCGGATATTTATCCTTAGAAAACTCAGCGATTTTGAAGCCTGGGTTTGATTCGATGTTCTGATTTGAACTGGGCTGTGAAAAGGTTGGCTTTCCACTGAATAAAGACTTCTCTTTGGAGTCTTCTATTTGCCTGGAAATGACATGAAGGAGTTGATTCGAGTAATTGTTTTATTCAACAACTCGATCAAGGTCAGAACAAGTAACCATATTCGTTGGTTTCTCGCTTTTGATTTTGAAAGGAGAAGCAGAGATAACAACGTTGGAAACAGGGATTTTTATTCCTTCTAGAGGAGGAGTGACAGATTCAACAACTTTGTTGTTGGCTGTATACCATTTGTTAATGAGGACTTGCAAGCAGTCCTTCTGATGTTCGTATTTGCCAGATATTTCAAACCATCTGAAGAAATCGATTTCACATCTTATTCTTCTCATGTCTGATAACCAGCAATTTCTGAAGTCTTTTCTCTGTTCAAGAGAATAAGTAGCAACATACCATTTTCTTTTAGGTATGTTATCAGGATGGTACCACTGTTGGTCCATCTTCTTCTCATCTAGGATATATGGATCACCAGATTTGATAGTTTTGATATATTCAGGGACTTCTTCCTGAGGGGGATACATATCGCTAGGGGTTGGACTAGCTGGATGATTCTGGTAATAAACTTTTGGGACTGTATGGGATAAATCTACTCCCGTAACTTTCCCTTTGTTGTTACCAGTAGTTGGAACGGAAGTTTCGACGTTTTCAGTTACGTCTTCCTCCGGGGGTTTAGAAGAAGAAGGTATTGAAGGAACAGTACTCCTTCTTCTAAAGGAACTAGTTCTGCTAGAAAGATTAGAACTTGCTCCTAAGAATTTTAGATCAATAGATCCGTCAGGAAATTGAATAACCTGCTCAATCTGAGATCTTTCAAGATTCGAAGTAGAAGGTTGAGTTATGGCATCGAAGTGCCATTCATCACTTGTGAGTATATCATTCCAATTAAGGAGTCTAGGGACAAATACAGTACTATGATCAGTATTTGCTTCCATAAGCATGGTGACTCCCTTGACACTCTCAACTCGAGCTCTTGGAGCAAGAGTAGTGTCCATGAGTCTATAATAGACTCTGTGAATGATAGCTACTTCATGAGTATTGATTTTGCTATTCATGTTCTTGGTTTTGACGTTCAAAGTCAAAGTATCCATGACATTAGGGTCATTGATATCTACCGAGAAATTAGGATAGCAGTTAAAGTATACCGGGCCATTAGCTAGGTTACTTTGAAGAACTCCTAAGAGAGAGTCATTGAAGTTCAATAGACGAGCATCTCTTAAAAGGACGCAAATAGGTACGTCTAAACCTTTCCTAAAGAGAGGTTTGACAGCAATTTGAACTAAACCAATATGCAAGTAATTGAATCGATTTTTATATCTATTCAAATCATGCTCAGAAAGTAACTTAATAATTTCTAAAGAATTATTAATAGCAATAGTGGACTCACAGGTCTTAATATTATGCTTCTTAACGAAACTGAAATTTCCTAATTCATAAATCTTTTTAAAAGGTTCATTGGGGATGTTCCAATTTTGTAAATCAGTTTCTAATTTAGCAATCTTAGTTGCTCCAGAAGATAAATTAACAATATTCAAAACATGTTGGTTTTGATTCATATTTTTGCAAATACAGTCTAGGGGCTTATAAGGCTAAAATAACTATTCAATACGTATAAGTAAACAGTAAATATGTATAACAGGATACAGTACCTTAATCTCTTAGATCAGGAGGTTTCTCAGTTTAAGTCTTCTTGGTTTTACTCTCTTTTCTCTAAAGTCATCTTGGCGACGGGATCACCTAACAAGGTCTAAACGCCTACCTCGGCAACAGCGACCTATCTCTTTGAGGCTAGCCAACGTCTTAAGCCGGATATTAATCGGATACCTCATACTTATAGAGAAAATAAATACCTCATACAGAAAACTTTGAAACAGTAAAGAACCAGAGATAAAAGAACTGTATACAAGACATACATATATATCGTTGGTATGCTAAACCGTCGTATTGAAGAGTAGGAGAGACGGGAGGCTCAGATGGGGCACGCCCTCAACACTACCTAGATGTGGTTGCAGAATTATCACGCGAATATGGGGCAAGTCAAAGAGCAAGTACTTCGATTGCCAGAGAAAGCAACATATGTTCATGATGATCATCGTCATCTAAACAATGAGAAAGTTGGTCAACAGGCATGTGCCCTCGTTCCACAGTTGCCGGCGGTGTTTCAGAATTTGTACGAGACTTTGGGGGGAGAGTGGAGGCCAAGAGATGCAGATCATTGTTGATATCAGTTTAAGGAAGAAGACCATTGAGGATTAAAGTTTTAGTATAGTCAATTAGCGTTTAGTTTCATTTTCGTTTGTTGCATTTTTAATTTTATATTTGGAGTCTTTTATTCTTATCAAAGTTTATTTTATTCCTGTTATGTTTATGTCTTTAGAGTCAGTAGTAGAGTCAGCTTCTATATATTTCCTTTTCTCTCATTGTATATAAAAAATTTTGATTGAAAATGACTCAAAAACATTTTAGTTTATTTTATTTTATTTTTATATTAAAAAAATCATCAAAATTGTTATTATTTCCCCCCTGAACTACGTAATTGTCTAATTCATGCGGCGTCATAATACGTAGGCAATCCTCATCGGATGCGATCATAGCCAAAATTAATCTTAAAAAAAAAAAATTGAGACAAAAAAAGGAGGAAAAAAAAGAGTTAAATTCACGAGAAAATAAACCAATAAGCCGGGATGAAGCTGTCACGACCCAAACCGATGGGCCACGACGGGCACCCGGTACCTTACTCAACCGAGTACCAACATAACATATATTTTTTTATCATACTCTTATAGGTAAATGAGATGAAAAGGCTGTCGTGAGATAACTAGAATAACAAATGAGAGAATACTTGTCATAGGACGACCCAACATATAATACAAACTTTTACATATGACATATGGTATAAGACCAAAATGATCACTCGTATACTGAACATAGGCTGACAAGGCCATACAATCTTTCACATACATGACATATGTCTACAAGCCTCTAAGAGTAGATTAATACCATAAAGGTCGGGACAGGGCCCCGCCATACTAATCAATACATGTTCAAATCATACTGACCAAATAAGCAACTCCGGAGCAAATGGAACGCACCAACACCTTCCGCTGAGCTGATAGCCTACTTGGAGGACTCTCAACCTATCTATCGGGACCTACGGGCATGAAACGCAGCGTCCCCAGGTAAAAGAGATGTCAGTACAAATAATGTACCAAGTATGTAAGGAATGAAAATTAGAAAATAAAAGACATGAGAGAAACATGGAGTAAAAGACTCAACATGTAAGTCTGAATAGCTATGTAAATCATTTCATATTTATAATGTCATGCATATGCCAATAAATGTCATACCATGCATAGGTATATGTGTACATAACATCATCAATTCTCTGAGCGCATCCCGTCATATCATCTCGGCCACTGTGGGCAAATCATCAACGTATACCAGCTGATCAGGTGGTGGTGCATATATAACGCTATAACCTTTTTCCATATCTCATATACATATAATATACGCGTATATAACGCCATCTGGTCATGGGTCAATGTACATGTATAAATGCATGAAATGCATAAGAAGTGCTTTAATAAGATTTGTCGGAATGTCATAAGATCAATATGCCTTTCGGATAACTTTATTAACTATATATTTTTCTGAATGCATGATTAGAAGATATAATAATAAGACACACGGGGAATCAAGAATATAGACACCCCTAGTATTTTTATGAATAGAGTTATTTATGAAAGTTGCGTATTTTGCTCGTTTCGTTTGTATCATTTGGATCATGCCAAAAGGAAAGAAGAGATAGCCTTAACATACCTGAGCCGGTTCTCTTGACAATCTCTCTAACACACGACAATCGCGACAAAATACGTGATGGCAAGATCGGAGTAGGGAAAAATCCGGATGATATTCCTGAGAAAGATTGCACTGTATTCCCTATCGCAAATTCTCACGTTGCTAAGATATTAATTAGTCTCGTATGAATTGCTGAAGCTCTCTTCTTTACATTGTAGAGATATATGTATCTCCCTTAAGTGATTTAGAGGGATTTTTTTAAGCTTAGTGGATATAGGTCCCACTTTAAAGATGACTTGGCCACAAATTCCTTTAAAAGTGCCACCTTGCTACTTGGTGTAAGAGTCATTTACTTGGGCTTTATCCACATTTACTTGCTGCCACGTTGGGGCTTATTAAGCCTATCCAAATATGCTAATTTAATTAGTTAATCTCTACTAAAAATCAATAATTACCCAATTATCCACATAATTAAAAATTATCTCAAATTACTTAAAATACTACTCACTTTTAACATACTTTATATACCTTACAATCATGGTCATGTGGTACCTTGTATGGCACAAGTTCATAAATATCGGGTATTA
This sequence comes from Nicotiana tomentosiformis, assembly GCF_000390325.3. NCBI lineage: Eukaryota > Viridiplantae > Streptophyta > Magnoliopsida > Solanales > Solanaceae > Nicotiana > Nicotiana tomentosiformis. The sequence goes on along the minus strand of NC_090814.1, from coordinate 55,881,201 downwards.
TAGTTTGGACCGTATTTTATCCCAAAATGCCAAACTTTGACGAAACTCATTTTCATCGATTCGCTCACCCTCTTACCTTCACGAATTTACTTATCACTTGTTTGAAATAGCATAATACTTATAATCTCAAAATAATCTCATTCCCGGGCTTACGTCGATTAACTTACGACGAAACTTTAACGTACGAAAATACAAGATGTAACATCTTATTTCCGATCTTTCATCAATTTACTTATGGCGTACTTTCACGTACGAAAACATGGGGTGTAATATCATTCCCGCCTTTGGAACATTTGTCCTTGAATTTTGACTGATGCACTTATCATTATCATACACTATAGCTCTTGCGAATACTTTAGTACTCTCCTTGCCATCAAGGCAACTGTTCTGTGAATAAATCTAAAGGCGAGGGCATTCTCCCCTTTAGGCCTCTTTCTCACACCAAGACTTTTGGTCGGAATTCTTTCAATTTCGTAACTATTGCTACCTTCTATCATACAGTCTGTACGACTTTGTTTTTGTATGTGCGCTTATGCGACTCTTCCATCCAGCTTTTAAACAATCTCTAGGCCTCATTTTGTGAAAATATACAAAATTTTGACAAGCTGTCCCTCTAGGTGTCTATGGCTTTACTACATTTAAGTAGATCATACTATACCATAACTCTTACTTCGATTTACCGTTACTGAGGTCTGCTACCAAACTCCAGGTTACTCTTGTTGCTTATCCTATATGTATAAATCTAAGTCCTTTAATGCTTTCTCGTTACTGTTTATCTTAATAATGATGGCCTAATCTCATCTCATACTTTGTAACTTTTATCCATACATTGTTGATTCACCTCAATGTTAATCCACAATTTACCACTGATAACTTGAAACTTTATCCGTAATACATTCCCACTAGGGCTTACGTCTCATCGGGGGATATCTGAAGTGGCTTGCTTAATCCACCTAGGGTGATACTATACTTCAATAACCGTATTTCATAGCATTCCAACGTGATGTATCTTATGGGGGGCGTATTCTAATCCCGTGCCGTCCGTGAAATCTTTTTATTTTCTTCAAATCATTACTCAATCGAATGCCCAAACGTCATCCTTTATCTATCACAATTACATCCTTATTCTACTACCAGGGCAGCATTCTATCTCTTCTAAATTCTATTAGTCTTAGACTCCTTTGAGTTCATTCAGGCTATACTGAGCTTTCTATAACTTAGAGAAACCATTAGCTCTCTTATTTTTATGGGCTTAATCCCGAGAACTTATCCATTCTCGTCACCTTCTCATTCTCCCTTTCTTATCCTTACTCCTGTCTTCCTAAAACCTTATCGCTTTTCCATATTTTAGCTTGCGACGTACACATATCTATTTATTATACTACTCGCAACCTTCCTTCAACTTGCTTATATCATAGATTTTCTTATGTCATTATACAACATCAAGCGAGACATCATATCATCTCTAACTCTTTTTTACTCTCTTAATTAGACTTCTCGATACCTAGAAACCATAGGCTGGAAGACATGCCAATGACGGTGCCGCTATCATTCCTGGATACTGAATCCCCGCGCTTCTAGACTTCTATCCGAAGTATGGACTATTCATAATATTCTGCATTTGAGTATCTCGTACATTGTCCACCTTTACCTTACTTACCTTAAAATCCCGCATCACATCTTCTATCTCTTTCATGACCTCCCTTCCACATATGTATAATTCACATCCATAACTTGAAGCTCCATTATAATACTTGCACCTCTGGTGCATACACAATCCGGTGGGAGCTTCATACTGACCCCGTTATAGAATATGATTGTTGTACTATTTCTCTTGTACCTCTGATATTAAAGGTGATCCTGCAATGTTTTCAATCACGATTTGTATAATTTTTTGAATCCAATAATCAGACTCCTGATTTACTTGGTTGATGTAACTCTTTAGTTTCCTCTTCCTTCTGATCAGCCTTTATGTAGGCTTAAACTATCTTCCGATCCGCAGCTCTTGGTATTAGTTATTACTTTAGCCCTTTATGGATGCTATGGAATATTCATGATACAATCTTCTAACAATTCAATCCTTTGTCTATGACCTGGACTCAATTCTTTCTTTTAACTTATACATGTGCTGCATGGATAATACTCTAAAATCTTAAGTGCGTTCATAACGTAACCAACTCTGCATCATTGATCGAACAATTCCTTTCGTTCCTTCTCAACTTTCTTTAAACGTAAGCTATTACTTTTCCTGGTCTTTCTGCCCCCTTGTTGTGTGCATACTTAGTTTATCTTAGTTCCCACGCATGCCGGAGTTTTTGTGCAACGCATACCATCTTAACTATTACTTTTGGTTTCACTTCCCGCTCATTACCCACGATAGCTGCCACTTTCTTATGGAGTGCATACAATGTTGTAGTGAGACTATTTTTACATGACCATTTCTTTTGCAAGTTACTATGCTTAGGTTTAATCCTTCCTCTTTATTTCCTTAGCTAGTCTTTCATTGTAGTACTTAGGGAGGACCCTCTGAGTCTTGTAAAGCTGCAAGCTTATTACATCGTATATTCGATGGAATTCTTGATGTCCTTCCTCGCCTATAATTATTCGTAGTTACTTACCTCCACACCCTTGTACTTGTAGGGTTGCTCCTGAACTGATATTTTGTCTGTCTTCCCAGTGGTGTTCACTTTTATTATGTAACACTCATACGATACCTTTAACTACCCCAACTCCTATCTGAATATTTCTCAAGGATCACGATATCATTATATGCGTGACTGAATTAACTATGCCGGGGTTCACTATGTTTATCTTGCACGATCTGTTGATTTGTCTGTATCCTCTTGTCTAGCCATAACTAGGCTCTTCCTAAATCAACTACTAACTACACATTGGTCTATTCTTATATCTATATTCCGTGTAATCTCTCTTGGGATATGTCCTTTGTCTTAAATTACCTTTCGCACTGGCTCCTTATTTATGACTAACATCCCGGGCAGGAACCCTTTCTTCCTCTCCTTGACGTAGTGTTTGCATAATGTTCTAGAATCGTAGCATATATGTAGGATTTGAATAAGTGCAGTCTCATCCCTTTTCTCATTGTTATCGCATTCTTCCTTTACCATTCTATAGTTACTAGGATCACTTAATTCTGACTTAATGTCACATCCCCCTCATATTCCCCCCTTTATGGGTGTACTAAGATGTAGAGCTATGACGATCTACCTATAGATGTTTTACCTCTTCATCTTTGGCGTCTTTTCACATCATTGATGACCCTTACTCGCCTTGCGATAATCCTTCTGTACCAAGGATAACAAAATTCCTTACTCACAAGGGTGACACTTAGTGTAAATGGCACACATAGTCCCTTAAGCTTAAATTTGCTCACATTGCTTGCTTTACGAAAACGTCTTCCTGGATGACCTTTAAAGGTAATTCTACTGTCGTCCATTCTATTATCGCTGGAACGCAATCTGAAATTCTCATGATACCTTATTCATGTTTAGTTTACCTTGTTCACCAGCCCATATTGATTTGTATTACTCTGGGTCTAACTTTTCCTTATGGTAATCACGTTAGAGTCGCAAAGTTATTTCTCGAAATGAGGATATGACTTTATGGCCTTTACTCTTTTGTTGTCTCAAGGCCTGTCACCTCTCGTTTTTCCTTGACTTGACTATAGACTCTGTAATACTGTCATTTTTTTTAATCTACCGTTGTCATCCATATATCACATCTTACTCATAATGCTTCATTAACTCTCTGCTTATTTTCCTGCTAATATTTTTGTCTATCACTTTATTCTGAAAACTTCAACAAGACATTCTTTTGCTTTTAGCTCCCCTTGCTCCATCCACTGGCTCATCGGATTGCCTAACATTCTCTCTCTACTAGGGACGGGAGTCACACTAAGATAATATTTATCCCTTCCAGGTTTCCAGTGCCTATCTTTGTAGTACTCATATCTAGTTGTACTAGAGTATACCATCTGTGTGTCTCACTAGAAGATCTATTAGCACATTTGCAATATCCTTTGGAAATGTCAACTAACGCAAAAAATCCATCCACCATTTTGGGTTACTCTAACCCCAGCCGGATCATGACATCCCGTCATTCTCTTCAACCATATCTGTTAGCTCACATAGGGCATATCTGAGATAGGTGTGGCCGATTGTACATACATCTGTTATTGCTGAAGGGAACTCAAAAGGCTTATATTTCTCTGCCTGAATTGTAAATACTGATAATCTTCATTGACTGGGCGCCTCGTACCCTTCCTTTACTTGTTTAAATTTGTATCTACCTTCTGAATCTCACATTACTTTTCACCATATGGGTGGATAGATATTCTTACCCTAAGTCTCCTTATCAAGAAGCTTACACATCTTAGTACACACCTGTTCTGTTGAAGACCTCACATTTACGCATCATAAGCATGATGCAAAATTGAGTTCTTCTGACTCAACTCTTCCACAGCCACATTCAATATCTTACCAAATGTCTTTCAAGATGTAGAGATCATTGTATTATGAATAAGATAGAGTTTAGGAAATTGAGTTCTTACAACTGAGCTCTACCATACGATCTAGAGTAAGAAGAAAGAGTGATAGTCCTAAATGCCCCGTAGCCTCCTGCTTATAAGTGTGGTGCATAACACACCCATAAACAAGACTCTACTAGACACGACTTGTAGACTCCCAAGGACAGAACTGCTCTGATACCACTTTTGTCATGACCCAAACCAATGGGACGCGACGGGTACCCGGTACCTTACTCAACCGAGTACCAACGTAACGTATCTTTTTGTATCATACTCTTATAGGTAAATGAGATGGAAAGGATGCCGTGAGATAACTAGAATAAAATATGAGGGAATACTCGTCATAGGACGACCCAACATGTAATACAAACTTATACATATGACATATGTTATAAGACCAAAATGATCGCTCGTATACTGAACATAGGCCGACAAGGCCATACAATCTTTCACGTACATGACATATGTCTACAAGCCTCTAAGAGTAGATTAATACCTTAAATGTCGGGACACGACCCCGCCATACTAATCAATATATGTTCAAATCATACTGATCAAATAAGCAACTCCGGAGCAAATGGAGCGCACCAACACATTTCGCTGAGCTGATAGCCTACTTGGAAGACTCTAAACCTATCTATCGGGACCTGCGGGCATGAAATGCAGCATCCCCAGGTAAAAGAGATGTCGGTACAAATAATGTACCGAGTATGTAAGGAATGAAAATTAGTAAATAAAAGACATGAGAGAAACATGGAGTAAAAGACTCAACATGTAAGTCTGAATAGCTTTGTGAATCATTTCATATTTATAATGTCATGAATATGCGTATTGTCATACTATGCATAGGTATATATGCGTACATAACATCGTCAAGCCTCTGAGGGCATCCTATCATATCATCTCGACAACTGTGGGCAAATCATCAACGTATACCAGCTGATCAGGTGGTGGTGCGTATATAACACCATAACCTTTTCCCATATCCCATATACATATAATATACGCGTATATAACGCCATCTGGTCATGGGTCAATGTACATGTATAAATGCATGAAATGCATAAGAAGTGCGTTAATATGATTTGTCGGAATGTCATAAGATCAATATGCCTTTCGGATAACTTTATTAAATACATATTTTTCTGAGACCCATGAATAGAAGATATAATAATAAGACACATAGGGAATCAAGAATATAGACACCCTTAGTATTTCTATGAATAGAGTCATTTATGAAAATTACATATTTTGCTCATTTTGTTTGTATTATTTGGATCATGCCAAAAGAAAAGAAGGGATAGCCTTAACATACCTGAGCTGGTTCTCTTCACAATCCCTCTAACACACGACAATCGCGACAAAATATGTGACGGCAAAATCGGAGTAGGGAAAAATTCGTATGATATTCTTGAGAAAGATTGCACCGTATTCCCTTAGAATCGCAAATTCTCACGTTGCTAAGATATTAATTAGTTTCGTATGAATTGCTGAAGCTCTCTTCTTTACATTGTAGAGATATATGTAGCCTGAAGTGATTTAAAGGGTTTTTTTTTAAGCTTTGTGGATGTGGGCCAACTTTAAAGATGACTTGGCCACAAATTCCTTTAAAAGTGCCACCTTGCTACATGGTGTAAGAGTCATTTACTTGTTGCCACGTTGGGGCTTATTAAGCCTATCCAAATATACTAATTTAATTAGTTAATCTCCAATAAAAATCAATAATTATCCACATTATTAAGAATTATATCAAATTACTTAAAATACTACTCACTTTTAACACACTTTATATACTTTACTATCATGGTCATGTGGTACCTTGTATGACACAATTTCATAAATATCGGGTAATATAGCTTGGACCGTATTTTATCCCAAAATGCCAAACTTCGACGAAACTCATTTTCTTCGATTCGCTCACCCTCTCACCTTCACGAATTTACTTATCACTTGTTTGAAATAGCATAATACTTATAATCTCAAAATAATCTCATTCTCGGGCTTACGTCGATTAACTTACGACGAAACTTTAACGTACAAAAATACGGGATGTAACATCTCATTTCCGAACTTTCATCAATTTACTTATGGCGTACTTTCACATACGAAAACATGGGGTATAACAGAAGCATGAAGCCTTCCAAGCTCATTTTAGAAATGAAAATGGCATTAGGTGCATGACATACAATGTGTGATTAATATCTGCAAAATGCCTAACTCTAACACATTTGTTGTTTGTCATTTTAAAGATAAAGTTAAACAGAGGTGGTTGGTTTGTGGTTTAAACTGGCGACTCACTCTTACAACACGAGATCAAAAGGAAAAAGTAGAATGGCAAACAACAGTGAGAATGAGTTAGATAATGATGATGTCCATGGACAATTGGTCGAACAAGGTTCGGGAATGGTTGAAGAAGTAAGAGTGTTGAAGCAACAATTCGCAGAGATGTATCAAGCCTGAGTGAATGGACAGGCACCACCGCCACTACCTATAGGGCCTTCGGATAAACTTCATAATGTGTCAGTTGCAACTCAAGTGCCCATCTCCATAACAAGTAACCCATTGTACCAACTTGGATTCAGCCCGAGCATTAACCTTTCCACTATCCCCAGTACCTCCATTCCACGTCCTCAAACCGCACCCCTCAGAAATGACCCACCTACTGTACCCATTACCCATGCTTTCACTGTCCCTCAACCTGCTCTTGCTCAAAAGTCCAACAATGATCCACAATTGAATGCTCATGATGCCCAACATTACTCTCCAGAACTGACTATAAAGGTTCCAAATTCATACAAGCATACTCCTCATAACGTGTTCCCAATCGAGATCGAAAAGCCCGACAAGAATATGGAACAAGAGAAAATGACCAGAAAAATGAAAAACTTGGAACAAACCATGAGAAACATACAGGGTTTGGGAGGCCACAAGACTGTTTCGTTTAACGATCTATGCATGTTTCCCCATGTTCATTTGCCACCTGGCTTCAAGACCCCCAAGTTTGACAAGTACGATGGGCATGGTGATCCCATTGCCCATTTGAAGAGGTATTGAAACCAATTAAGGGGAGCAGGAGGCAAAGAAGAATTACTCATGGCTTATTTTGGGGAAAGTTTAACATGAATTGCTTTAGAATCCTCAAGCGTCTGAATAGTCTGCTCTGCCTGCCCGTCAGTCTGTGGATGAAAGGTTGTACTAAGATTCACCTGAGTACCCAAACATTGCTGAAATTTCTTCCAAGAATTAGCCGTGAACTGTGCCCCCGATCAAAAATGATAGAAACTGGAATGCAACCTGACTATTTCTTTGATATACAACTGAGCATACTGTTCCGCTGTGTCGGTAGCCTTAACCGGCAAGAAGTGTGATGATTTCGTGAGTCGATCCACAATCACCCAAATCGAGTCAAACTTACGAGGAGTGCGAGGTAGTCCTACCACAAAGTCCATATTAATCATTTTCCACTTCCACATTGGAATTTCTATGTTCTATGCCAACCCACCGGGCCTTTGGTGTTCGGCCTTCACTTGCTGACAATTTGGACATCTCGCCATAAAGTTTGCTACATTCCTCGTCATATCATTCCACTAATAGACTTCTTTAAGATTATGATACATTTTTGTAGAACTTGGGTGCATGGAATACCTAGAAATGTGAGCTTCGGTCATGGTTCTTTCCCGAAGACCATCCATATTTGGAACACATAGTTGCCCTTGGTAACTTAGTGTACCATCATCCATGCCAAGAGAAAAGGCCATGGTCTTATGTTTATGAATCCCCTCCTTCAATTGTATCAACAATGGGTCGTTGTATTGTTTTTCCTTAACTTCCAAAACAAGCGATGATTCAGCCCTATTTTGCACAATCACTCCTCTTTCACTAAAATCCGCAAGACGAACTCCCAAACTAGCCAAAAGATGAACCTCCTTGGCTAACAGCCTTTGATATGACTCCAAGTGAGCCAAACTACCCATAAATTTCTGGCTAAGAGCATCCACCACAACATTAGCCTTCCCCGGATGATATAGAATATCAATGTCGTAGTCCTTGAGTAACTCAAGCCATCTTCTCTGCCTCAGATTCAATTCCTTCTATTTGAAAATATATTGAAGGCTCTTATGGTCCGTGAATATATCCACATGAACCCCATATAAATAATGACGCCAAATTTTCAATGCAAATACCACTACCGCAAGTTCTAAGTTATGCGTGGGATAGTTCTTCTCATGATTTTTGAGTTGCCTAGAAGCATAAGCGATCACCTTGCCATGTTGCATCAATACACACCCAAGCCCAATTCTCGAAGCATCACAATATACTACAAACCCATATGTACCCTCTGGTAGAGTCAACATCGGTGTTGTAGTCAATCTTGCTTTCAACTCCTAGAAGTTCCTTTCACAAGTATCGGACCATTAGAACTTAATTGCCTTTTGGGTCAATTTAGTAGACGGAGAGGCAAGAGTAGAGAACCCCTCCACAAACTTTCTGTAATACCCAGCTAAGCCTAAGAAACTGTGAATCTCTGTTGGAGTTGTAGGCCTCGGTACTTCACAGCTTTCTTCTGAGGATCAACCCTAATCCTTCACTAGAGACGACATGACCCAAGAATGTGACAGATTCAAGCCAAAATTCACACTTTGAAAACTTTGCATATAACTTGTGCTGATATACGATTTGCAGAACTACCCCGAGATGATCGGTATGGTCCTCTTGACCTCGTGAATACTCAAGAATATCGTTAATGAATACTATCACAAAAGAGTCGAGGAACGACTTGAAAACTCGGTTCATAAGATCCATGAAACCTGTCGGGGCATTTGTTAGCCCAATAGACATTACCAGAAATTCAAAGTGCCCATATCGGGTTCAAAAAGCTGTTTTTGGAATATCCTCCTCCCTAATCTTCAATTGGTGATACCCGAATCTTAAATCGATCTTGGAGAAGTACTTAGCACCCTGCAATTGGTTAAATAAATCATCTATCCTTGGCAGTGGGTTCTTATTCTTGATTGTGACCTTGTTAAGTTGCCGATATTCGATACACATTCTTAGTGACCCATCCTTATTCCTTACAAAGAGAACCGGTGCGCCCCAAAGTGACACACTCGGCCGGATGAAGCCCTTCTCTAACAAATGTTTCAATTGTTCCTTTAGCTCTTTCAATTTTGCCGGTGCCATTATGCAGGGTGGAATAGATATAGGCTGTGGGCCTGGCATCACATCAATTCCAAAATCAATCTCCCTGTCCGGCAGGATCCTAGGGAGCTCATCTGGAAAGACCTCCGAAAATTCATTCACAACAGGCACGGACTCAAGTATAGGTGCCTCAACATCGGTGTCTGTAACCCGGACCAAATGGTAAATACACCCCTTATTGATCATCTTCGTGGCCTTAAGGTAAGAAATAAACCTACCCTTCGGTACAACATCATCTCCCTTCCACTCAATAAGTGGCTCATTTGGAAATTCGAACCTAACGGTCCTGGTTCGACAATCAAGCTTGGCAAAACATGAGTAAAGCCAGTCCATCCCCATTATTACATCAAAATTGACCATCCCCAATTCAATGAGATCGGCCATGGTATCCCAACCACGCAATGTGACAACACAATCCCTATAAATCCGTGCAGCCAAAATAGAATCACCAACCAGAGTAGATATAGAGAACAGCTCATGAAGCTGTTCTGGTTCTATCCCAAATTCTATAACAACATAGGGAGTGACATATGACAAAGTGGAACCGGGATCAATAAGAGCATACACATCATGAGATTGGACAGTTAATATACCTGTGACAACATCTGGAGAAGCCTTTGAATTATGGCGACCCCCCATAGCATAGAAACGGCTGGATCCTCCCGAACTCTGTGCTCCACCCCTAGCTGCATCACGCCCTGTGGGTAGTGCCTCGAGCTGGAAGAGGTGTTGCGGATGTAGTAGCTGTAGAACTGGTTGGCTGTGTCGTGCCCCTGCCCACACCCTGGTGGGATGAACGACAATCTCTCTGAATGTGACCCCCCAATCCGCACCAGTAGCATATGGGTAAGTCCATGTAGCATATTCCTAAGTGCATCTTTCCACACCTAGGGCATGAGGGCCTCCGCTGATGCTGGAATCTACCACCATGCCGACCCTGCTGGTAGGAGCCCCTCTATCCCTGACTGGGCCTGAAACGGCTCCACTGCTACTGACTGGGGCCCTGATGGCGGTGCACTAACTGAAGACTGAGCAAAGGATTGAGATGGCCCTGACGACCCTCCCCTGAATGCTGACCTGCCCCCACCAGAAGAACCACCAAAGTTTCCCGCAGACCGGGCCTTATTGCTACCCTCTCGCTCCATTTTGTTCTTCAACTTGCGGGTCTTTGTGGCTTGAGCGAATGCCACCATCTTCCCATAGTTCATATCAAAATTCAAGGCAGTTGTAGTAGCCTCATTAATTACTAAGGGACTATGGCCCTGCACAAACCGGCGCACTCCAGCCTCCATAGTGGGTAAAATATAAATAGCATACTTGGACAGGTGCGCGAATCTCATATAGTACTCCCACACACTCAGGCTACCTTGCCTCAGGCTCTCAAACTTAACGACACGGGATGCCTTAGTCTCGGTAGGCAAGAAATGATTAATGAAGGCATCGGCAAACTCACCCCACCTCGTCGGAGGGATCCCTTCCTCACAGGACTCCTCCCATAGCTCAAACCAAGAATATGCCACCTCTTTCAGGTGGTAGGAGGACAACTCCACTACCTCTGTCTCAGTAGCATGCATAACTCGGAGATTCTTGTGCATCTCATCAATGAAGTCCCGGGGGTCCTCCTCTGGGTTAGTACTCGTGAACACTGGAGGATCTAACTGAAGAAACCTGTTCACCCTGGAACTAGCAGAATCCTCTAGTTGGCTGGAAGAAGTAGGTGCAATATTCGATCTCTGGGCCTGGGAAGCCACTATCTGAGCCAACATTTGTATGGCTCCCCTAAGGTCCCCATTAGAAACACTGGGACCAGAATCTAAGGCTAGAGGTGGAACTGGAATATCAGTTTGAGGAATCGATGCACCCTCAGTGGGCGTAGGAACTGGTACAGTCTGAGCAAGAGTATTAGAATCAGGCAGTGTAGTAGTTGGGGAATTATCCTCACCCCTAGTGTGCTCACCCGCATAAGTCTACCTCGACACCATGAAATCCCGAGTTTTCGGTAAGATTTTACTGGGCCTTACAGAGACTAGGGTGCTTAACATTATAAGGAGATTATGTTATGAGTTATTTTAGTCATATGATAGTCGTGTGTTATGTTGTGAAGTCAAGTGAGTTGTGGAACAAAATTTGGCAAAGGTCATCACAAGTTACATTCATTAATATGCTGAAAATTAGGTCAAATGTAGCTAAATGTTTCTCCCAATATAGTTGGAATTATGGGGTGATCTACTAACCAAATTGAAGATATACGAGTCTAGTTTCTAATGCATTAAACCATTCATCGATACGACATAGGAGTAGAGAGATATTCACATTTTTGCAAGACTGCGTAAGCTTGCTTGTATGTTGGTCGACCTAATGGGACCCACTTAGGCAGTGGTCGACCTACTTCACTTTAAAAATGATTTGGACGACCTTTATTTCTCATTTGTTGACACAACCTCGTTCATATACTCCTCCTAACCCTCCTATACAGATATGATAAGGGTTTGAAGTGATTACACCATATTTCAACATCAAAAGTTAGTTCTAGTGAAGAACAACACCTCTTTGAGGTTGTGTTGTCATTGAGGATAATTGCAGGCTGTGTTTGGATGAAATTTCAAGTTGTTGCTATTTTGTAAGGTTATTATAACAGCCTACTAATTGTGCTTAAGATTGCTTGTATGTTGGTTAAGTTGTTAGGATGATAAACTACAAGATAATACTTGGATTAGCTTGAGATGTTGTTGTTGTTCTTGATGGATTGATCTGAAAGTTGCGCTTATGAACTTTAAGTGGCTGGAAATTACGTAAAATAAGTGGGATATGATATTGTTAGTATGATTATGTTGGTTTACATGTCAATCTTGTTGAGGAAATTGGCAACTAGAAAAGGAAATGGCTATAAAGCAATTGGAAGTTGTCGACAGTGATATTATCTTGTGTTGGGCTATTTTGGGTAACTTTAAAATTGAGTACAATGTTGGAAATACTTTAAAAGGTATTTGTTATTATACTGGATATATTACTAAGTTCAATAATGAATGATAATGGGATTGAAGGTTGCTAAAGGGATTCAATCCGAGCTTGCCGCTCGTCGTGATATGTTGATGACTTGTTAATGAAATATTGTGTACCCTATTGTTGATGTTGTTCTTATTGAATTGATCTGGTTGTTGTTGTTTGTATATGGTATTGGAGGACGCCCTTGTTATAGAGGAGATGCTGCCCAAATTTACATAAACGAGCTACTAGTTTAAGTTGCGGACTTAGCCTTTACTCAGCACTGATTTTGAATCTCCTTATCCTATGGTAGATTGAGTTGAGTTGTTTGAAGAATTTCTTGAAAGGTATCAATGACTCAACGGAGTTACGGTATGTTAAGGCTAAACCTTTCCTTCATTTTGGCATGATCCTGTAACGACATGTGTTTGATAACGAGACATAAAGAGAAGTTCATATTCCTGAATTTATGTACATTATCCTAGTCTCATAAGTTACAGTATTCTCCCTTATCGGGACTTTATATTCCGTTAAGTATTGTCTTCTTCCAGTCAAGAGAGCAGAGGGTCTGATGTTACACTCCATGTTTTCATATGTAAGAGTACATCGTAAGTCGATTGATGTAAACTCAGAAATGAGATCATCTTTGAAACGTTTATAAAGTAAGTTAATCATGTTACCGTGGAGGTTACAAATATTTAAGATCATGAATGCCAAGTACCAAGAGGGTTGGAAGGCTTAGAAGCTAAACGAATTGAAGAAAATAAGTTTTGTCGAAAGTCGACAAGTTGCGAATGTTATATAACATGTACTTTTGGGGTGAGACTAGGGTGCTTAACATTATAAGGAGGTTATGATATGAGTTATTTTAGTCTTATGATAGTCGTGTGTTATGTTTTTAAGTCAAGCGAGTTGTGGAACAAAAGTTGGCAAAGGTCATCACAAGTTACATTCATAAATGTGCTGAAAATTAGATCAAATGTAGTTGAGCTTTTCTCCCAATATACTTGGAATTAAGGGGTAAGGATTCCTGCCCAGGATATTATTGATAAATAAGTGCGAATGAACACTTGATACGTAAGGATCCAGTACAAGAGGTAAGTTAAGACAAAGGATATAACCCAAGAGAGATTACACAAAATATAGATTTGAGGATGGACAAATGAGTAGTTAGTAGTTGATTCCGGAAGAGTCTAGTTATGGCTAGACAAGAGGGTACAGACAAATCAGCAGATCATGCAATATAAACATAGTGAACCCCAGCATAGCGAATTCAGTCTCGCATATATGACATCGTAATCCTTGGGAAATATTTAGATAGGAGTTGGGGTAGTTAAAGGTATCGTATAAGTGTTACGGAAATAAAAGAGAGTGCCACTGGGGAGACAATAAAAAATTTCAGTTCAGAAGCAACCCTACGAGCACAAGGGCAAGGAGATAAGCAACTAAGGATAATTATAGGTAAGTAAGAACATCAAAAATTCTTGTCGAATATACGATGTGATATGCTCGCAGCTTTACAAGAGTCAGAGGGTCTTCCCTAAGTATTACAATGAAAGAATAGCTGAGGAAATAAAGAAGAAGTCTTCAACCTAAGCATAGTAACTTGAAGGAGAAATGGTCTTGTAACAACAGTTTCACTATAACATTGTATGCACACCATAAGAAAGGGGAACCTATCGTGACTAATGAACGGGAAGTAAAATCAAAAGTAATATTCGAGATCATATGAGTTGCACGAAATTCCAGTATGTGTGGGCACTAAGATAAGCCAAGTATTCATGCAACAAGTGGCAGAATGATCAGGAAAAGCAATTGCTTACGTTTAAAGACAGTTGAGGAGGCACGAAAGGAATTAATCGATCTATGACCCAAGTTACTTACGTTATGACCGCACTTATGATTTCAGAGTATTTTCCATGTGACATATATGTTGACATTCTTACAGTTACAAGAGACTTCGATATAAGTTAAAAGAAAGAATTGAGTCCACTTCACAGACAAAGGCTTGAATTGTTAGAAGACTATAACATGCATGTTACATAGAGTCCACAAAAGGCTAGTGTAATAGCTAATACCCTGAGCCACAAATTGGAAGACAGTTGAAGCCTACATAAAGGCTGAGAGAGAAGAGGAAGCTCGAGAGTTACAATAGTTAAGTAAATCAGGAATTCGATTATTAGGCCCAGATGATTATAGGAATCGTGACTCGGAACATTGCAGAATCACCATTGATAGTAGAGGCAAAAGAGAGATAGTACAATGGCCATATTACATAATAAGCTCTACGATAAAGTCAGTTAGAAGAGTAGCAACCTCGTAAGAAGTATTACATTTCGCACTTTCGTACGTTAAAGTTTTGCCGTAAGTTGATAAACGTAAGCTCGGGAATGAGATTAATTTTGAGGATATAGGTAGTTATGTTATTTATAATAGGTGATAGGTAAGTGCCGTGAAGGTTAGAGGGTAAACAAATCGAAGAAAATGAGTTTCGTTGAAGTTTGACAATTTGGGATAAAATACGGTCCAAGCTATAATACCCCGTATTTACGGACTAGTACCAAACAATGTACCATATGACCATGATAGTAAGGTGTATAAAGTATGTTAAAGGTGATTAGTATTTTAAGTCATTTGAGATAATACCTAATTATGTTGGTAATGGGTTAATTATTGATTTTAGTGGGAAGTTAACTAATTAATTAGACCTCCCAATGTGGCAGCAAGTTGGATTGCTAATCAAGCCTAATAGTGACTAGGTAAATTAGGTAGCTAGGTGGCATAGTTAGGGGATTCTTTAGCAAAGTAATCACATAAAGTGGGGCCCACACCCACTTTGATAAAGACAATTAAAGTGAGATATATAGGCTTGATAGCAACGGATGGAAAATCTCAAAAAGAATTCATATGAACCCTTATAGTGCTACAGCAGTGTGAGATGCAATTTTAAAGGAGCACGGTACAATCTTTCTCAAGAATATCATACGGATATTTCCCTACTTCGATCCGTCGTTACGTATTTTTCGCAAAAGACGTGGGTTAGAGGGTTTGTTAAGAGAATCGACTCAGGTATGTTAAGGCTATCCCTTCTTTCATTTTGGCATGATCCATACGATACAAACGAAACGAGCAAACCCACAACTTTCATAAATGCCTTTATTCATAGAAGCACTAGGGGTGCCTATGTTGTTGATTCCTCATGTGTCTTATTATTATATCATCTGTTCATGGGTTTTAGAAAATACGTAGGTTGATAAAGTTATTTTATGATATTACCCAAAGGCATATTGATCGTATGACATCCCGAGAGATCTTATTGACTTACTTCATTATGCATTGCATTCATTTATACATGTACATTGATCCACGACCAGATGGAATTATATACCGAGATGATATGATGGGATGCCCTCAGAGACTTGATGATGTTATGTACGCATATACCTATGTATGATATGACATTTATACTCACATGCATGACATTATAAATATTTCAGGGTTCACAGAGTTATTAAGACTTACAGGCGGATTCCTTTACACCATATTTCTTTTATGTCTTCTACGTACTATTTTCATGCCTTACATACTCGGTACATTATTTGTACTGACACCCCTATTTCCTGGGGCCTACGTTTCATGCCTGCAAGTGCAGGTAGATAGGCTGACGGTCCCCCTTCTTAGGATCCTTGTTCAGCGAGAGTTGGTGTGCTCCATTTGATCTGGAGCTGCTTTTTGGTTTTGGTACGATATGTTTGTATGCATATATGTCTATGACGGGGTCCAGTCTTGTCCTTTATACAGTTATACACTCTATTAGAGGTCTGTAGACAGTCATGTATAGTCGGATAGTATGTGTCCTTGTCGGTTCGCCCTACCGTATTATGTATATATATGTACCTATGTCTTTTGGGCACGATTTCTCGCGTATGTTATTCACATAATTCAGTAGTTTACTGCCAGACATTATGCATGTCCTACACTTATTTCGTGTTTTATCTTAGATGTATTCTTAGGGGTGTTCGACAGGTAGGCTCGGGCACTCGTCATGGCCCATCGGTTTGGGTCGTGACAAAAAGTCAGTATGAAGCTCCTGTCGGATTGTGTATGCACTTGAAGTGCAAGTATTATAGTAAATATTTAAGATGTAGACATGAATTCCACCTATATGGAAGGGAGGTTATGAAAGCGACAGAAGATACAATGTAAGATTTGAAGGTAAGAAAGGTAAAGGTAAAGGAGGTACGAGATACTCAAGTGCAGAAGGTTGTGAATAGTCCAGACTTCAGATAGAGAGCTAGAAGCATCGTGATTCAATATCCAAAAATGATAGTGGTGTGGTCAGTAACATATCTTCCATACTATGGTTTCCAGGTATCGAGAGGTCTAGTTAAGAGAGTAAAGAAGAGTTAGAGATGACGTGACGTCTCACTTAAGGTTCCAGAAAAACATAAGGAAATCTATGGTGCTAGTAAGTTAAAGGAAGGTTGCGAGTAGTATAAATAGATATTTGTAGGTCGCAAGCTAAAGTGTGGTTGAGTGACAAGGTTTTAGGTAGACATGAGTAAGGATAAGAAAAGGTGGGTGAGAAGGTGACGAGAATAGGTAAGGCCTCGAGATTAAACCCATCAGAACAAGAGAGTTGATGGTTTCCATAAGTTAAAGAAGCTCAGTATAGCCTGAACGAACTTGGAGGAGTCTAAGACTAGGAGCATTTAGAAGAGATGAAATGCTACCCTGGTAGTAGAATAACGGTTGTAATTATGATAGATAAGAGGATAACGTTTAGGCCTTTGATTGGGTAATGATTCAAAGAAACGAGATTTGATGAATTGCACGGGATTAGAATACCCCTCTCCCCCCGTAAGATGAACCACGTTGGGATGCCATGAAATATGGTTATTGAAGTAT
>NC_090814.1:55812366-55863366 GCF_000390325.3 Nicotiana tomentosiformis | reverse complement strand
AATATCATCCCTAGTTGGATAAGGCAAATCACTTAAGATGTTCCCCGATTAGATGTGAGCCCTAGTGACAACGTATTACATAAGTGTTTTCGAGTTATCAGTGATAGATTATAGATCAACATTAAAGTGAATCAATAATAGATGGATACAAGTTCCAAAGTATGAGGGGAGATTAGGATGTCATTCATTAGATGAACAGTAATAAGGAAGCATTAAAGGACTTAGATTTATACATATAGGAAGAGAGAGTAACCTGGAGTTGGGTAGCACACCTCGGTAATAATAAATAAAAGTAAGTGTTATGGTATAGTCATACCTACCTAGACGTAGTAAAGCCATAAGTATAGATAACCGAGGCTATGAAATAAGATATAGCAATAGCCGTAAGTTTGACAAAGTACCAAGCGAAGAACTACAGTACACCTATAGATTCCCAGAGGAACAGCTTGCTATAGTTCATATATTCACAAAGTGACGCCTAGAGATTGGCTGAAAGTTGAAGGAAATAGGAGAGAAGAGTCGCATAGGCGCGCATTCAAGGACAAAGTTGTACAGGCTGCATGACATAAGGTAGCAACAATTACGAGATTGGAAGAATTCTGACCATAAGTCGTGGTGTGAGAGAGAGGCCTAAATGGGGGAATTCACTGGCCTTTGGATTTATTCACAGAATAGTTGCCTAGATGGAAAGGACAGCAGTAAAGTATTGGTAAGAGCTATAGGTTATAAGACTGATAAGCGCATCAGTCAACATTCGAGGACAAATGTTCCAAAGGGGGGATTAATATTGTTACACCCCATATTTTCGTACGTAAGAGCACGTCGTAAGTCGATTGATGTAAACTCAAAAATGAGATCATCTTTGAAAATTTTATAAAGTAAGTTAATCATGTTACCGTGGAGGTTACAAAGATTTAAGATCACGAATGCCAAGTACCAAGAGGGTAGGAAGGCTTAGAAGCTAAACGAATTGAAGCAAATAAGTTTCGTCGAAAGTCGACAAGTTGGGAATGTTATAACATGTACTTTTGGGGTGAGACTAGGGTGCTTAAAATTATAAGGAGGTTATGATATGAGTTATTTTAGTCTTATGATATTCGTGTGTTATGTTTTGAAGTCAAGCGAGTTGTGGAACAAAAGTTGGCAAAGGTCATCACAAGTGAGCCAAAACCAACTTCAGGAATAGGGACTCCAACAAGCAAACCGAGCAAGAGGAACCTCAGCATGTCATCAACATGATCATCGGTTGAGTCGACATCCCCCAAGGGCTAATACTGAAGTGTACTAAGGTGTCCATCAAAAAGGAAAAATGAACTCGAGATTACATACCAGATGGGACCATCTCTTTCAATGATGAAGATGCTGAAGGCATCGTGAAACCGTATAACGATGCACTGGTAATTTTTGTACTCATAAATAAATCTCGATTTAAGCGTGTGTTGATTGATCCAGGTAGCTCGGCCAATAACATCAGATCAAGGGTCGTGGAGCATCTAGGTCTACAAGACCAAATAGTGCCTGCAGTCCGGGTCTTAAACGGATTCAACATGGCATGTGAAACTACTAAAAGGGAGATAACCTCCACGGTGAACACCTCCGGAACCATTCAGGAAACGAAGTTCTACGTCATCAAATGGGATATGAGGTATAATGCTCTATTCGGAAGGCCGTGGATTCACAACATGAGGGCAATACCCTCGACACTACACCAGGCATTGAAGTTCCCCACGCCGGGAGGGATCAAGACAGTTTATGGAGAATAGCTTAATGCAAAAGAAATATTTGTGGTCGATGAGGTGATCCCGATGTCTGCACTCTCAACATCAATGAGCCCGGGGTCGGTTAGGAAGGAAGAAACTAAATAGCAATCACCGACACCAGCTCCGACCGAATCGGAGAAGCAAGAGGCTGGCGAGGATGATGATTACAGAGTTCCTAGGTCATTCATCACCCCTGATGATTCCGATGCCACCAAGTCAACGGTCGAGGAGCTGGAGCAAGTCATATTGATCGAACATTTGCCTGATCGGAAGGTATACCTGGGCACGGGGTTGACTCCCGAGCTCAGGAAAAAACTCATTAAATTACTTATAGCTAACGTGGATTATTTTGCTTGGTCCCATCTAGATATGACAGGGATCCCACCAAAAGTGACCACTCATAAGCTGAGCTTGGACCCGAAATTCAAGCCGGTTAAACAGCAAATGGCCCTCAGTCAGAAGTCAAGCATGCGTTCATCAAAGACGAGGTATCCAAACTCCTTAAAATAGGTTTCATTCGGGAAGTTAAGTACCCGGATTGGTTGGCTAATGTAGTAGTAGTGCCTAAAAGGGAAATAAATTAAGAATGTGCGTAGATTACAAAGGCTTGAACAAGGCGTGCCCCAAGGATTCTTTTCCTTTGCCTAATATCGATCGCATGATCGACACAATGGCCAGGCACGAGATACTCAGCTTTCTCGATGCCTATTCTGGGTAGAACCAAATCTGGATGGACCCGGGCGATCAAGAAAAACTTCATTCATCACTAAATCCGGCACCTATTGTTATAACATAATGTCGTTCGGACTAAAAAACACTGGTACCACTTATCAACGCCTAGTAAACCGGATGTTCGAAGAATAAATAGGAAAATCAATGAAGGTTTACATTGATGACATGTTAGTTAAGTCCTTATGAGTAGAGGGCCATTTGGAACATTTGCAGGAAACCTTCAACATACTGAAGAAATACAATATGAAGTTGAATCCGGAGAAATGTGCATTGGGGGTCGGGTCCGGGAAGTTCCTTGGATTCATAGTGTCCAACCGAGGGATCGAGATCAATCCTGACAAAATCAAAGGTATAGAATACATCACCGTGGTGGACAATGTCAAGGCAGTTTAGAGGCTAACCGAGCGCATAACCGCTCTGAGTCGGTTTATATCAAGGTCCTCCGATAAGAGCCATCAGTTCTTCTCATTATTGAAGAAGAAGAATAACTTTATGTGGACTCCGGAGTGCCAGCAAGCTTTGGAAGAACTCAAACGGTACCTTTTGAGTACACCCTTGCTTCATACTCCGAAGGCAGACGAGTAGTTGTACCTATACTTAGCGGTATCTGAGCTAGCGGTAAGTGGAGTCTTAGTCCGGGAGGAAGAAGGTACGTAATTTCCTATCTATTATGTTAGCAGGACTCTAGGCGAGGCCGAAACAAGGTACCCTCACCTAGAGAAGTTGGCGCTCGCTTTGATAAGCACCTCCAGAAAGTTAAGGCCATATTTTTAATGACATCATATATGTGTCTTAACTTCTTACCCACTGAGGAACATAATGTACAAACCCGAGCTCTCTGGACGATTGGCCAAATGGGCCGTAGAAATTAGCTGGTATGATATCAAATATCGACCTCGAACCGCCATCAAATCTCAAATTTTGGCAGACTTCGTGGCTGACTTCACGCCAGCCTAAATACCTGAAGTCAAAAGGGAATTGTTGTAAACCTCGGGGACTTCCTCGGGAATCTGGACCCTCATTACGGATGGTGCCTCGAACGCAAAGGAGTCCGGACTCGGCATCATGTCTACCTACGGGTAATGTAATCAGACAATCTATTAGAACTGTGAAATTGACTAACAATGAGGCCGAGTATGAGGCCATGATTGCAGGCCACGAATTAGCTAAAAGTCTGGGGGCTGAAGTAGTTGAAGCTAAGTGCAATTCCCTTCTTGTGGCAAATCAAGTCAATGGGACATTCAAAGTGAAAGAGGAACGGATGCGAAGATACTTGGATAAATTACAAGTAACGTTGCATCGATTCAAGGAATGGACCCCACAATACGTGCCCCGGGATCAAAATAGCAAAGCCGATGCTCTGGATAACTTGGGGTCATCGGTCGATGATGATGAATTCGGCTCAGGAAAAATCGTACATCTCATGAAATAGGTAGTGGAGGAAGGCCATGCCGAAGTAAACTCAACAAGCTTAACTTGAGATTGGAGAAACAAGTATATAGATTACCTGAAGACCGGGAAGCTTCCCTCAGATCCTAAAGAATCGAGAGCTCTACACATGAAGGCGGCCAGTTTAGCCTATCCTAAGGTACCCTGTTCAGAAGAACATTCGATGGGCCACTCACCATATGCTTGGGGCTGGAAGACACCGTATATGTTTTGAGGGAAGTTCACGAAGGCACCTGTGAAAACTATTCAGGAGCAGAATCTTTGTTCGTAAGATAATCAGAGCTGGCTATTACTAGATCGACATGGAGAAAGATGCAAAGGACTTTGTACGGAGATGAGACGGCTGTCAGAAGCATGCACCAATGATCCATCAACCGGGGAGTTACTACATTCGGTCTTTTTGCCTTGGCCGTTCATGAAATGGGAAATGGACATTGTCGGTCCCCTGCCATGGGCACCCGGTAAGGCTCAATTTATACTATTTATGGCTGACTATTTCTCTAAGTGGGTCGAAGCTCAAGCATTCGAGAAGGTCCGGGAAAAAGAAGTCATCGACTTCATTTGGGACCACATAATATGTCAGTTTAGTATACTGGTTGAGATAGTGTGCGATAACGGGAAGCAGTTCATCGGTAGCAAGGTAAGCAAATTTTTAGAGGACCATAAGATCAAAAAGATCTTGTCAAATCCCTATCACCCTAGTGGGAACGGACAGGCGGAATCTACGAACAAGACCATACTTCAAAACCTTAAGAAAAGGTTGACGTATGCCAAAGGAAAATGGAAGGAAATTTTGCCCGAAGTCTTGTGGGCATACCCTACGACCTCAAAATCTAGTATCGGGGCCACTCCATTTTCGTTAGTCTACGGTGCTGAAGCACTAATACCGGTTGATGCGGGAGAACCGATCATCAGGCTCTAATATGCAACCAAGGAATCAAACGGTGAGGCCATGAGCACGAGCCTGGAACTATTGGATGAGAGGCGTGAGGTTGCCCTAGTCCGGTTGGCCGCAAAGAGTGGATAGAAAGATATTACAACCGAAGAGCCAAGCTCCAACACTTCAATGTCGGGGACTTGGTGTTAAGAAAAGTAACACTGAACACCCCGAACGAAGGGAAGTTGTGACCGAATTGGGAAGGACCATATCAAGTCATCGGTATTACTGATAAGGGTTCATATAAACTCGAAGTAGGAAACGGTGCACAACTACAAACCAACTGGAACGTGACCCACTTAAAATGGTACTACTACTAAGGTACGACCTCATTCAGTTTTTTTTTAATATTACGAATTGGGCTAACACTTGCAGGAAACAACCAAAGGAGAATGTAGTTGTTAGGTCTGAAAGCACGCGTTGCACTCTTTTTCTCTTGAACCGATTTTGTCCCAAATGGGTTTTCCCGTAAGGTTTTAAACGAGTCAACAGTAAATCGTGCTAACTCGGAGTCGAAGACCGGTTTTAAATCGGAGTTTATGGTCGCATCAATAGTATCTGAGCCCTCTCGAAGATCGACCTCGAATACTGGGGGCCATCACCCTCAGGTCAAGACTTTTAGCAAGGAAGGAAACTTTGTGCTTCAACAGTCTGGGCTCGGTGGTTAGGATTTATTGTAAGGGCCAAACGGTCAAGTGAACTATGCCCGCGTAAGCCACCTCAGCCATAATACGAGTTTTACACGCTTACAATCATATACGTTATGCACAGAAATGAAAGAAAGTTTCTACCTTGCTAACAAACATTTTTTTTCTTCTTAAAAGTATTGAGCCTAAGGGTTATCCCTACCCGGGAACTATCAATCCCAAGTACCAACTTTATCCGAGCCCAAAGGGCTACCCCCACTCGGGGACTGGCGTCCGAGACAAGTTTGGGCGGCTCGGGTTATCGAAATCCGGAGGCACAAAACCTATTAGGCAGTGCCTAAACCTAAAAGGCTACGGCCACCCTAAAACGGTTCGGAGATGTCCGAAGCCCGTAATCAAAACATTAGGCCTTCAACAAAATTCTAAACTTATTCAGAGGTTACCCTCAGCAAAGATATAGTCTAAAACATTTAAACAAGTATCTTGGGGAAATTTACGATCACTCCAAGCTTCCATAAGTTTGAGCAAAAATTGGATCGAGGACAGGTATTGTTCGGACCTCCAAAAAATGACTTATTACTACGTTTGATTATGTGCTAAGACATTAGAAATGTTTGCAATTGTAAAAAGATGCTGAAGATAATAGACTTGAAAATTGCCAAAAGGGAAAAACTTTATATATTCCGGAATATCTTTACAAAGGCCAATAAAAATGACCTCAACAAAATATATGTACAAGATACAAAAGCAAAAAAAATCCTAAGGCATCTCCGCCTGGTCTTCACCGGAACCCGACTCGTCACCAGAACCGTCGGGGCGTTTGGATTCTTCAGAGCCCTCGGAGCCCTCTTCACCTCGGGGTTCAGCTAGCCTCTTGTCCTCAACCTCGAGTCTTTTTGCCTCTTCCATCTCAGCAGATAGGTCGAAGCCTCGGGAATGTATTTCTTCGAGGGTCTCCCTTCGGGAAAGCTGCCTCACATACTCAGCAGTAGTCTTCAGGCGGGCCTCGGCTTCTTCAACATTGGCCTTATATTGGGCCACCATCTCATCAGCATCATCCGAGGTTGCTTCCAACCCAGACCTTGTTGTTTTGAGCTCCTTGCCAAGGGCATCCCATTCAATGATGGTCGAGCCCAGTCGTGCTCGGAGGTCCTCATTTTGCTGAGCCCGTGTATTGGCCTTCTCTTTAGCAACCCCAAGTTGAACTTCCACCTAAGACATCTTGGCCCGGGCGGTCTCCTTCTCTAAGGCCAGCAAGTTAATCTTATTTTTCCACCCGTCGGCCATCACTTGGATCTCATCCATCTCCTTGTGAAGTTTGTCGATATGGTCGATCTTTTGCTGGACCTGTGAAGTATTATTGTTAGCCTCTGCGACCGGACCTTCGTTTCTAACTTCGAAAACCTTTACCTTTTCCACCAAGTCGGCGTGCTCCTGCCTTAAGGCTGATGCCTCTTTCTATGCTGCATCCAGCTTGGCCTGGAGGTTCTTGGGACCCCCTCTTGTTGCTCGCTTAGAAGCTTGTACATGTCTCTTTTTTGGGCAAGCTCCTTGATCTCGAGCTTAAGTTGATTGACCTCAACCCGGTACCGAAGGAAGCTCTCGTGATGAAGTACCGAGGCCTGCAAAAAGGCAAAGAAAACATGAGAAACGTCAAACACGTATAACTAAAGATAGATAGAAGGGGACGATGCCTTACCCGATTCAGCGCCTGCTGTGCCTCATTGAAAAGGCATGGCACGTTCACCGCATTTTTTTTTCCTGGTCCTCCTCGGTCACTAGGCATCGGAGGTAGCTAGCTACCCCCACAAGAGCAGACAAAACCCGGGCATCCTCTGGGATGATTAGTATAATCAACCTCTTACGACTACGGTCCATACTCGGAGCGGGGAACTGATTGACCAATTTCGGCCTCGAGTTCGGCCCGTCGGCTTCCTAGGAAGTGTCTTTCTTCTAAACTTCCAGGTCACCCAGACCAGAGAAGTCTTCCAAAGCAGACGAGTCCACTCCGTCGAAAAAGGAGTGAAGGGGATCTTCTACACCCTATCCCCCCTCGTTGGATTTCTCCTTTCTTGCTTGGGCCTCCTCGAGCATAGACTCAGTATAGGAGGGCGTCCCCAAGATCTTAATTACGTCAGACGCTTCCTTTGAAGTAGAACCGGCATCCTGGGAAGTTTCATCCCTAGTATCCACGTTGGTCTTTTGAGTTTGAGGGGGGTCAATCCCATGAGTCTCCCCCTTGGATGCATCCCAGTCCTCGGGATAGGTCATCCCATGGGTTACAAAAATAGATTCATCCTCCGACTCATCCCTAAGCCGGAAGAGGGAGTCAGAGTCTAGCACCCGGGAACTGGAGCTCCTCCTGGGCTTGTGGAGCACCCGTTTCTTTAGTTTCTTCACTTCTGAGCTCGGGGATCCCGAGGGTGTTCTCTTCCTCTTCTTTCTTCCCTTCGTGGCAGCAATGGAGGGATCAATGGACGGGGGAACATCTGCATCCCCTTCCAAAGGCCTAAGTTCGGTGGTCTTAGGCAAACCTGCAATAACAAAGTGTGAAGAGGAGTTAGTATAATAAAATGTGAAGACATAGTGTTGGCTACTCGAAAAGAGGCCTTACCATGAGAACGGGCCTCTCATCTGCCCCATGTGCGCTCGAAGTACGACATCTGAGTACAGATGTGCTCGATCCACTTCTTTAACCGGGGGATCGCATTCGAAACTCGACCGACAGCTGCGCAGCCACAAGCATGAATGAGAAGATAGAAATAGAAGAAGAAGAATTTTTTATGTTGAGAGAAGGAGTTGCACTTACGAGATGCATTCCACTTCTCAGAGAATGGCATATATTCAGGGGGGATCAAATCCTCGGTCTTCATGCGGACAAAGCGTCCTTGCCAGCCCCGGTCTCGGTCTTCGTCGATACTCGAAAAGGGGGCCTTGATGGCCCGGCGAGTAAACTTGATTAGTCCCCCACGGAACATCTGGGGACTGTATAATCAAAGCAGGTGGTCGATCATGAACCGATGAAATTCGGTCTTAATCACGAAGTAGCGGAGGAGGGTCACGATACTCCATAACGATGGGTGAATTTGCTCGAGGCACACCTCGTACCTCTTGCAAAAGTCTAGAACGATCGGGTCTATCAGGCTCAGTGTGAAGGGATAAGTGTAAACACTTAATTATCCATCCACGTGGGTGGTGACGGCGTCCTCAGGCCCAGGGACTACTACGTTCTTGCCTTCCCAATTGCAGTCCTTACGAACTATGGGAAGAACATCTTTAGTCATAGAACATATGTACCTCGAGACTCCATCACCCCGGTCCTATTTGCGCGAGGGCTTCTCGATTTTAAAGTCATCTTCAATTGATCAGCCCATGGGAATAAACGCCGACAAGGGAGGCTCGGCGGCCGATTCATTAGCAGCCACAATGGGGGAAGCTATTTTTAGGGAAACCACCTCAGGGGAAGCCGCTTCAGTACCAACATCCGGTTGAGAAGATGAAGAGGCAACTTGTTGAGGAACGGTTTTCGATGTTTTGGCTATTGTCAACTGAGAGAGTGTTTGCAAATTTGAGAAAAGAACGCAAAATTTTGGAAAAACGGGTTTTGAAGATGAAGAACTGAGTAGAAGATTTGAAGAAAATATGGACAGAAATCTGGAGATTGCTATGGAAATTGAAGAACAAGGATGAAGATATGAAGGTTTGAAGAAGGTTTGATGATGGCTGGAAAGCTCGAAGGTAGTGGTTTTATTGAAAAGTAGAAAAAGGACAAAAGGATGAAGCTTTTATTGGGAAACAGCCGACGCTTCGCATTCGGAGGTGACCTGCCGATGAGCGACACGTGTCCAAAGTTAGAACAACATGATTGATGGGACGTTTCGGCTCTCTCATTGTAACGTACGAAGGAAGGAACCGGAATCATCTGTCATTTTCCATCATTTCGGCAAGCCTACTCTCTAAGAAACGAGAGGACTATCTGCATACGGATAGAACCGGGCCCATTGAACACCTTGATTTCCCGGTAAGTCAAATGGAGCAGGAACGTGACTGTAATGAATTGGAGTCAAAGCGAGGAGCCCCTCGTATCGGGATTTGGGCAAAACGCCTGCCCTCGGGGGGTATCGGGGCATGTCCTCTAGGTCTGGTTCGAGGATCAAGACTTCGGAGAGCATTACCAAACAGCTGCACACGACTAACAAAGGGTCATGATGTCCGTGCCCAATCAGATATCATGGCATGAATCTCGGCTCGTATCAGCAGAAAATTAGTTATTAGCAAAACAGAAGACTTTTACCTTTCTTAGAATTGTACTTAGGGTAAAAAAAACCTACTATATAAAGGGGGAAGCTTATTATTCATGGGACACATTGTAACATGCATATCAAGGCAATTTATTTCAATTCTCTTTGTTGTTCAAAGTTCTTATTTTTGTTCTCAAGTTCTTCATAAGTACAAGCTTGGAATCGAGGGCAGGTTCCTCATCGAGCCATCAACCTAGCTCGGAATCACCCTTATCATTGGTTTGGCCATTTATTACGTCTTTCATTTTCTTAATCCAACGTCATTAATCATTCGTATTGGATTAATCCAGATATCCTTAAAACCACATATAAATTTAATTGTTATCCGTTTTTTAGGGTAAACACTTTTAATAAATTACAAATTAATCCCTCATTAAAAGTTAAGGTTACTACAGCACTTGGCTGATTTGTGATCGTATTTTGGTAGCTATCTGGCCATCTCGACTATGGATGACTTTGATTACTCCACTCAGTTTCTAATGGGTAATTTAGTAAATTAACTTTGACTTAGTTTGTTGTCATTCTTTAAACATCAAGGATCTCCCACTCAAATGCCTAACTTATCTATATATTATTAAAAGCCAAAGAAAAAGGCAGCACATCAATCCAAGTGGTAGCCTAGAAAAAAGTCACATGGCATAATTAGTTAATAATTAAATATTAGAAATTAACAAAGAAATTAACTACCTAAAATTATCTACTCAAACATGGGTGAGGGTTGGTTTAGGTTAGTTAATTTCTTTGTTTCATTTTTAAATCATTTTCGTTTTTCTTTTTTGAAATAAAAATATATTTATTCATTAAAATTCAGACAATATTATTCAGAACAATATAATAAAACTTTTTAAAAAAATTATTGTTAAGAGTAATAAAATATATATCTTCCATTATATTACCAAAAAAAAAAAGTAGCAGTAAGCTGAAGTAGAACGCCTAGTCTGTCACGATGCTCGATCGAGAGACAACACTTTGCTTCTTAGAAGACCAAGAAATGAGATTACCACCAAGAAATAAATAGTAAGCTGAAGTAGAACTCCTAGTCTGTCACGACCCAAAACTTAACCTGTCATGATGGCGCCTATCATGATACTAGGCAAGCCGACTACTCAGACATTTTCAACACATCCAAATTTGAAATATAGTAAAATAGTTTTAAATAAATAAAAACCTCATAAAATGGGATAGAATGTTATAACTCAATACATAAGTTTTCCCAAAATCGGGGTGTCACTGTGTAAGACCCCATAAAATTTTACCTAAAACTCGGGATTTCGTGGTGCCGAGTTAGACTTATGTGTTGATGATTGTAGCGGTTCGGACTTTTAGGATTGAACGGTGTGTTGGGGAGTTGAAGAAAATTTTTTGAAGTGCAGGGCATTTCTGCGGACCGCAGATCTGTCGCAGACTGAAGCAGAAATCTGGGTAAATATTTAGACTATTATACGGCCGCATAATTATTTCGCGGGCCGCACAACCCATCGTAGATCCAACACAAAAAATTTCGGAGGAAGTTCTGCGGTGCATTATGCGACCGCAGAATAGGTCTGCTGTAGACCGGTCGCAGAGTGAGGCAGGAGTTCCCAGTTTCGGAGGGCCATTATGCGGTCAATTTTGTGGACTGCAGAAGCATTATGCAGTCGCATATGTGACCGCAGATCTGCATCGGGGCTTCATTCTTTTTGGTTTAATAAGCCCGGCCCCATTCTTATAAAACAATCTTAGGGATCATTTTAGAAGGTTCAAACTTATATTTTAGAGAGAGGAAGGTGGTCTAGAGTGAGAAAAGGAATTTCTAAATCATTTGTTCATCAATCTTTGCTCAAGCCTTGAAGATTTCACAAGAGTAACTCACAAGGTCTTCATCATAGAGGTAAGATTCTACTCCATAGCCCTCAATTTCATGATTTTACTGAAAATATGTAATGAGAAAAGTAATTCTTGGGTGTGGGAGTTGTCCATTATGCATGCATGTACTATCAAGGGTTGGGGGAAGAATGTTGAGCTAAATTGGGTAGACTTTGGGTAGTGGGATGGAGGAATTCACCATAGGAGGACCTTGAAATTATAATACCCACCTAGTGTTTGATAAAATGCTCAAATGAGCTGGAACCATAAGCTCTCTCCTAATTTGTGTTCAATTTTGCTATATTTCTAAATAGATCGAAGTGGCTAAGAATTCCGGAACATTGTAGTAATTTAAAAGGCTCGAGGCGAGGTAAGTTGGCTAAACTCATCTCTTAGAATTGAACCCCACAATATCCTTGAAAGTCCCGAGTTATTCATTATGAATTGATTATTCCAAATAAGCCTTGTGTCGAAAGATATATGTTCAATATGTATTCCAATGTTCTTGTTATGTTATATTCTATTTGAAAATGTGCTCGAAGCATGGGTTGCATATCCAAATGCTATATCTTTAAGTCGTGATTCAAATGAAGGCTATTATGTCAAATTGTTGTAAGTCCCTATAAAATTTCACCTACAACTCGAGGTTTCGTGATGCCGGGGTAGACGTATGCATTGATGATTGTAGACTTTTTGGATTGAAGAATGCAATAAATTGTTGATGAAATATTTTGGTAGAAGAAGGCAATTCTGCAGTCCGTTTCGCGAGCCGCATAAGCGTTGCAGAGTGAAGTAAAAACTTGAGTTAATTTTAAGACCTTTATGCGGTCCTTTATGCGGTCCATTATGCGGCCGCATAATCGTTTCGCGGACCGCACAATACATCGCAGAATAATCATGGAGATTTCTGGAGGGAAGTTTTGCGGAGCATTATGCGACCGCAGAACAGGTCTGTGGTGCATTATGCGACCGCAGAACAGGTTCGCGAGCCGCAGACCTGCCGCAGACCCAACCCGAAACAACCCAATTTTTGGAGATCAATTCCGTGGTCCATTTTGCGGGCCGCACGTCAACTCTGTGGTCCACTCTGTGATCGCAAACTTGGAATCAGAGGGTCCATTTTCTGATTTTTATAACCCGACCCCATTTAGATAAATAGCCTTTAGGGCTCGTTTTGAAGGGAAAAAAATGATGTTTTTAGAGAGAAGTGAGAGTGTTCTAGAGAGAGGAAGAAGCTCAAGTGCTTTTTTCATCAAGAACTTGTCCAAGCTTTGAAATCTAATAAGGAAATCTCACAAGATCTTCGCTCAAGAGATAAGGTCCTAACCCTAGTCTTCAATTTCGAATTTGGGGTAAGAGATGGGTGATTGGGAGTATGATTCTTGGGTGTAAGAGTATTATGTATACATGCATGTGCCAATAAGGTTTGTGGGAAGATTGTTGAGCCCAAATGGGTAAAGATTGGGTCGTGAAGTGAAAGAAATCTTGTGGAAGAACCTTGTAACCAATTTGCACATCTAGTGTTTGATAAAATGCTCAAATGAGCTGAAACCATGAATCTCTCCCTAATTATGGTTCAATTTTATTATATCTCTAGTTGATTGGAATTGCTAGAAGTGTTGGGACGTTGTGGTAATCTAAGGGAATCTCAAGCAAGGTATGTTGGCTAAACTCCTCGCTTAGAATTGAATCCCACGGTATTCATGTAATTTATGTTGGTCCCGAGTTGTTCATTATAAAATTGGTTATTCCAAATAAGCTTATGTTGAAAGATATATGTTCAATATGTATCCCAAATGCCTTTATCATGTTATGTTATCATTTGAGAATGTGTTCAAAGTATGGGTTGTGCATTAAAACTATTTCGACTTCAAGTCAAGTTCAAACGAAGGCTATTATACCAAATTTTGTGAACAATCTCTATGTGCCTAAGAATCTTAATTGCTCACATTTGTACTAAAAACCTTGATTTGAAATGCCTTGTTATTGATGATGATGACGATGTTTGAAAGTGAAAAAGGTGAGCATGAAATACTAAATACGGACGACGTGCCAAAAATGGTTTAATAATTATGGCCACTAGTGCCAATGAAATGAAAAGATGTGAAAGAAGTATGAAACGAGATGAATGGTAGAAAAGGATGATGTCGATCCACACATCATTGTGGTGAGACGGCCTAGACGATCGGGTCGTGATCGGATGCCATGTTGCACACATGGTGGTGATTGTGCTGGAAATTGTAATTGAAATTATGATTGTGGTTGATGTCTCAGATGAGACGGCCTAGCCGATCGGGTCGCGATCGGACTCTGTGCTAAAAGTACGGTGGTATTGTGAACGGTGGCATATTCGTACTAAATATCTCCCAACTTAAGATATGGAAATTTATTTGAACACTGTCTTGGTCCTAATTTGAGGTTTGATGTTGTTTGAGGCTTCCACTGATATTATAATTGTTCTTGCTTGTATTATTAATCGTTCTACTGAGAGGGTGTTTTGTCATTCATACTAGTATTATTCCATATGTACTAACGTCCCTTTTGCCGGGGGCGCTGCATCTTCAATGGATGCAGGTGGTTCCATAGCAGGAGACATTGATCAGTGATAGCGGTACACCCTCTTCACAGCTTACTTGGTGAGCCCCACTTCATTTCGGGGTCATGTATCTTTTGTTCCTTGTGTATTGTGTTTGAGGTATAGCTGGGGCCTTGTTGCCGGCACTATCATAGTACTCTTTTGTACCTATTAGAGGCTCTGTATACATAGTGTGGTTTGTATATTAGTGTTGGGGAAGTCAAACAAGTTATGTTGTGTTTGAATTACTTATTCCACTTCAGACCATGAAAATGTGTGTAATTTGAGACTTTAAAATGAAGTAACTAATGGTAATGAATTGCTATTGTATACATGATCTCTTTATTGTCTAATTTAAAAAAATATGTATTATCTTTATTCATAAGTGAGTTTGGGTAGAAAGTATCTAACAGGCTTGCTTGAGCGGGTTCACTCGGTTTAGCGCCGGTCGCGCTCCCCGAGTTCGTGGTGTAACAAACTTGGTATCAGATCCTATAGTTTTAAAGTGTCTTGGGATGTCTCGGAACTGTGTCTAGTAGAGTCCTTCTTATCGATGTGTTGTCAACCACATCTATAATTAGGAGGCTACTTGGGCATTTAAGAATAACACCCTTTTTTGATATTCTAGATCATGCGATAAAGTTGATTGTAAGAATGTTCCTCCTTTAACTCGTGCGTTGCTCTAATTTTCAGTACATGGCACCTAAGAAGAAGGCAAAACTGGCCAGAGAGCCAATGTCACCCCAAGAGTGGTGGTTGATCCTATACTTGGTCATACGGGTGAGCACACTAGGGGTGAGGATAATTCTCCAACTACTACACTGCCTGATTCTACTACTCTTGCTCAGACTGCACCAGTTCCTACGCCCACTAAGGGTGCATCGATTCCTCCAACTGATAATCCAGTTCTACCTCTAGCCTTAGCTTCTGGTCCCAGTGTTTCTGATGGGGACCTTAGGGGAGCCATACAAATGTTGGCTCAGATAGTGGCTTCCCAGGCCCAGAGATCGAATATTGCACCTACTTTTTCCAGCCAACTAGGGGATTTTGCTAGTCCCGGGGTGAAAAAGTTTCTTTATTTAGATCCTCCAGTGTCCATGGGTACTAATCCCGAGGAGGACCCCCAGGACTTCAATGATGAGATGCACAAGACTCTCCGAGTTATGCATGCTAATGAGACAGAGGCAGTAGAGTTAGCCTCTTACCGCCTAAAAGAGGTGGCATATTCTTGGTTTGAGCTATGGGAGAAGTCCCGTGAGGAGGGAAGCCCTCCGGCGAGGTGGGGTGAGTTTGTCAATGCCTTCACTGATCATTTCTTGCCTGCCAAGACTAAGGTAGCCCATGCCGCTGAGTTTGAGAGCCTGAGACAAGGTAGCCTGAGTGTGTGGGAGTACTATATGAGATTCGCGCACCTGTCCAAGTATGTTATTTACATGTTGCCCACTATGGAGGCTAAAGTGCGTCGGTTTGTGTAGGGACTTAGTCCCTTGGTAATTAATGAGGCTGCTACAGCTGCCTTGAATTCTGATATGAACTATGGGAAGATGGTGGAATTCGCTCAAGCCACAGAGACCCGCAAATTAAAGAACAGAATGGAGGGAGAGGGTAGCAATAAGTCCCGGTCCGCGGGCAACTTTGGTGGTTCTTCTGGTGGTGGCAGGTCAGCATTCAGTGGAGGGTCGTCAGGGCCATCTCAATCCTTTTCTCAGTCTTCGGTTAGTGCACCACCATCAGGGCCCAGTCAGAATTAGTGGAGCCATTTCAGGCCCAGTCAGGGCAACAGGGGCTCCTACCAGTAGGGTAGGCATGGTGGTAGATTCCAGCAATAGCAGAGGCCCCCATGCCCTATGTGTGAAAATATGCACTTAGGAATATGCTACATGGACTTACCCATATGCTACGGGTGCGGATTGAGGGGTTACATTCAGAGAGATTGTCATTCGTCCCGCCAGGGTACGTGTAGGGGCACGGCACAGCCAGCCAGTTTTGCAGCTACTACATCCGCAGCACCTCCTCCAGCTTGAGGCAGTCCAACACCCGCAGAGTGTGGTCCAGCTAAGGGTGGAGCACAGAGTTCGGAAAGATCCAGCCGTTTCAATGTTATGAGGGGTCACCAGAATTCAGAGGCTTCTCCAGATGTTATCACAGGTATATTGATTGTCCAATCTCATGATGTGTATGCTCTTATTGATCTCGGTTCCACTTTGTCATATGTCACTCCTTATGTTGCTATGGAATTTGGGATAGAACCGGAACAGCTTCATGAGTCGTTCTTTGTATCTACTCCTATTTGTGAGTCTATTTTGGCTGCACGGGTTTATAGGGATTGTGTTATCACGTTGCATGGTCGGGACACCATGGCCGATCTCATTGAATTGGGGATGGTCGATTTTGATGTAATAATGGGGATGGACTAGCTTTATTCATGTTTTACCAAGCTTGATTGCTGAACCAGGACCGTTAGGTTCAAATTTCCAAATGAGCTAGTTATTGAGTGGAAGGGGGATGATGTGGTGCCGAAGGGTAGGTTTATTTATTACCTTAAGGCCACAAAGATAATCAACAAGGGGTGTATTTACCATTTGGTCCGGGTTACGGACATCGATGCTGACACACCTCCACTTGAGTTTATGCCAATTGTGAATGGATTTTCGAAGGTCTTTTCGGAAGAGCTCCCTGGAATCCCACCAGACAGGGAGATTGATTTTGGGATTGATGTGATGCCAGGAACGCAACCTATATCTATTCCACCCTACAGGATAACATCGGTAGAATTGAAAGAACTAAAGGAATAATTGAAGGATTTACTGGAGAAGGGTTTCATCCGGCCGAGTGTGTCGCCTTGGGGCACACCGGTTCTCTTTGTAAGGAAGAAGGATGGGTCACTAAGAATGTGTATCGACTATCAGTAGCTTAACAAGGTCACAATCAAGAATAAGTACCCACTGTTAAGGATAGATGATTTATTTGACCAATTGCAGGGTGCTAAGTACTTCTCCAAAATTGATTTACAATCCGGGTATCACCAATTGAAGATTAGGGAGCAAGATGTTCAGAAAATAGCTTTTAGAACCCGATATGGGCACTTTGAATTTTTAGTGATGTCTTTTGGGCTAACGAATGCCCCGACGGCATTCATGGATCTTATGAATCGATTCTTCAAGCCTTTTCTTGACTCCTTTGTGATAGTGTTCATTGACGATATTCTTGTATATTCACGAAGTCGAGAGGACCATGTTGATCATCTCAGGGTAGTTCTGCAAACCCTATATCAGCACAAGTTATATGCAAAGTTTTCAATGTGTGAATATTGGCTTGAATCTGTCACATTCTTGGGTCATGTTGTCTCTAGTGAAGGAATTTAGGTTGATCCTCAAAAGATTGCAGGTGTGAAGAATTGGCCGAGGCCTACAACTCCAACAGAGATATGCAGTTTCTTAGGCTTAGCTGGGTATTACAGAAAGTTTGTGGAGGGGTTCTCTCCTCTTGCCTCTCCGTTGACTAAATTGATGCAAAAGGCAATTAAGTTCCAATGGTTCGATGCTTGCGAAAGGGAGCTTCCAGGAGTTGAAAGCAAGATTGATTACGGTACCAGTGTTGACCCTGCTAGAGGGTACAGAAGGGTTTGTAGTATATTGTGATACTTCGAGAATCGGATTTGGGTGTGTATTGATGCAACATGGAAAGGTGATCGCTTATGCTTCTAGGAAACTCAAAAATCATGAGAAGAACTATCCCATACATGACTTAGAACTTGCGGTGGTGGTATTTGCATTGAAAATTTGGCATCATTATTTATGTGGGGTCCATGTGGATATATTCACGAACCATAAGAGCCTTCAATATATTTTCAAGTAGAAGGAATTGAATCTGAGGCAGAGAAAATGGCTTGAGTTACTCAAGGACTACAACATTGATATTCTATATCATCCAGGGAAGGCTAATGTTGTGGCGGATGCTCTTAGCCGAAAATCTATGGGTAGTTTAGCACACTTGGAGGCATATCAAAGGCCATTAGCCAAGGAAGTTCACCGATTGGCTAGTTTGGGAGTTCTTCTTGCGGACTCTAGTGAAGGAGAGGTGATTGTGCAAAATAAAGTTGAATCATCACTTGTTGTGGAAGTCAAGGAGAAGAAATACAACGATCCATTGTTGGCACAATTGAAAGAGGGGATTCATAAACATAAGACCATGGAATTTTTCCTTGGCATGGGTGATGGTACACTAAGGTACCAAGGGCGTCTATGTGTTCCAAATGTAGATTGTCTCCGGGAGAGAATCATGACTGAGGCTCACACTTCCAGGTATTTCGTGCACCCGAGCTCTACAAAAATGTATCATGATCTTGAGGAAGTCTATTGGTGGAATGATATGAAGAGCAATGTAGCGGACTTTGTGGCAAGATTTCCAAATTGTCAGCAAGTGAAGGCCGAACACCAAAGGCCTAGTAGGTTGGAACAGAACATAGAAATTCCAATGTGGAAGTGGGAAATGATTAATATGGACTTTGTGGTAGGACTACCTCGCACTCCTCGTAAGTTTGACTCGATTTGGGTGATTATGGATCGACTAACAAAATTAGCACACTTCTTGCCGGTTAAGGCTACCGATACAGCGAAATAGTATGCTCAGTTGTATATCAAAGAAATAGTCAGGTTGCATGGCACTCCAGTTTTTATCATCTCAGATCGAGAGGCACAGTTCACAGCTAATTTTTGGAAGACGTTTCAGCAAGGTTTGGGTACTCAGGTGAATCTTAGTACAGCCTTTCACCCGCAGACTGACGGGAAAGCAAAGCGGACTATACAAATGCTCGAGGATATGTTGCACGCTTGTGTTCTTGACTTCAAAGGTAGCTGGGATAATCATTTGCCGCTCATAGAATTTGCCTTCAACAAAAGTTATCATGCTAGCATTCAGATGGCACTGTTCGAGGATTTATATGGTAGGAGATGTAGATCTCCTATTGGGTGGTTCGAGATTGGGGAAGCAGAGTTAATAGGACCGAACCTCATGCATCAGGCTATGGAGAAGGTTAAGATCATTAAGGAGCGGTTGAAAACTACTCAGAGTCGTCAGAAATCCTATTCAGATGTTTGTCGTGGGGATTTGGAGTTCAAAGAAGATGATTGGATATTCTTGAAGGTTTCCCCCATGAAAGGTGTAATGCGATTTGGTAAGAAAGGGAAATTGAGTCCGAGGTATGTCGGACAGTACAGAATCATTCAGAGGA
Organism: Nicotiana tomentosiformis; assembly: GCF_000390325.3. Classification (NCBI taxonomy): domain Eukaryota; kingdom Viridiplantae; phylum Streptophyta; class Magnoliopsida; order Solanales; family Solanaceae; genus Nicotiana; species Nicotiana tomentosiformis. Next base: position 55,843,887 of record NC_090814.1, on the reverse strand, counting down.
TTGGTGAGGTGGCGTACAAGCTTGAGCTACCACCTGAGATGTCATTAGTGCACCCGGTATTTCATGTGTCTATGTTGAAGAAAGTAGTTGGAGACCCGACACTCATTGTTCCAGTTGATACAATTGAGGTTAATAAAGAATTGACTTATGAAGAAATTCCAGTTGCAATGCTTGATAGGCAAGTTCGAAAGTTGAGGAATAAAGAGATTGCCTCTGTGAAAGTGTTATGGTGAAACCAACAAGTCGAAGAGGCCATCTAGGAGGCCGAGGATGAGATGAAGAAGAAGTATCCTAATGTATTTGAATAGATATGTAATTGTGTCCATGGTGTTGAAATCTAACTTTCTATAAATTACGTTTCCCATGTACGGCTCATGTTGAGGTTGCTCTTCCTTAGTAATGTAATGTTTAATGACATTGTGGCCGGTGTTGTTTCCCTATTGTTTTACATTGTTGTGTTGTGGTTATGTTGTTAGGACTGGTTTTGGGATTCTCTGGCAGGTGGATAGGCCCCAATTACAGGGAAGACTCTGGCAAAATTTTTAATTTAGGGAGTTAGTCAAAAATTTGGAGTTGATGGTGTGTGTTATAGCAACTGAGTCACATTGAGTGCTAATGGTGAATTTTGACCCTCATTCGAGGACAAATGATCCTAAGTAGGGGAGGTTATAAGGCCCCGTAAAATTTCAATTAAAACCCGAGGTTTCGTGATGCCGGGGTAGACGTATGCATTGATGAGCTTGCCACGGTATGGATTTTTGGGTTGAAGAATGCACTAAATTGTTGATGAAAATGTTTGGCAGAAGAAGGCAATTCTACAGTCCATTTCGCGACTGCAGAACCGTTTCGCAAGCTGCATAAGCATCACAGAGTGAAGCAGAAACTTGAGTTAATTTTAGGACCTTTATGCAATCCATTATGCGGCCGCATAATCATTTCGCGGATCGCACAATACATTGCAGAATAATCATGGAGATTTTTGGAGGGAAGTTTTGCGAAGCATTATGCGATCGCAGAACAGGTCTGTGGTGCATTATACGACCGCAGAACAGGTTTGCGAGCCGCAGACCTGCCGCAGACCCAACCCGAAACAACTCTGCGATCCACTCTGCGATCGCAAACTTGGAATCGGAGGGTCCATTTTCTGATTTTTATAACCCGGCCCCATTTTGATAAATAGCCTTTGGGGCTCGTTTTGAAGGCAAAAATTTGATATTTTTAGAGAGAAGTGAGAGTGTTCTAGAGAGAGGAAGAAACTCAAGTGCTTTTTTCATCAAGAGCTTGTCCAAGCTTTGAAATCTAATAAGGAAATCTCACAAGATCTTCACTCAAGAGGTAAGGTTCTAACCCTAGTCATCAATTTCAAGTCTGGGGTAAGATGGGTGATTGGTAGTATGATTCTTGGGTGTGAGAGTATTATGTATACATGCATGTACCAATACGATTTGTGGGAAGATTGTTGAGCCCAAATGGGTAAAGATTGGGTTGTGAAGTGAAATAAATCTTGTGGAAGAACCTTGTAACCAATTTGCACATATAGTGTTTGATAAAATGCTCAAATGAGCTGAAACCATGAATCTCTCCCTAATTATGGTTCAATTTTATTATATCTCTAGTTGATTGGATTTGCTAGAAGTGTTGGGACGTTGTGGTAATCTAAGGGAAGCTCAAGCAAGGTATGTTGGCTAAACTCCTTTCTTAGAATTGAATCCCACGGTATTCATGTAATTTATGTAAGTCCCGAGTTATTCATTATAAAATTGGCTATTCTGAATAAGCTTGTGTTGAAAGATATATGATCAATATGTATCCCAAATGCTTTTATCATGTTATGTTATCATTTGAGAATGTGTTCAAAGTATAGGCTGTGCATTAAAAATGTTTTGACTTCAAGTCAAGTTCAAACGAAGGCTATTATGCCAAATTTTGTGAAAAATCTCTATGTGCCTAAGAATCTTAATTGCTCACATGTGTACTAAAAACCTTGATTTGAAATGCCTTGTTGTTGATGATGATGACGATGCTTGAAAGTGAAAAAGGTAAGCATGAAATACTAAATACAGTCGACGTGCCAAGAATGATTTTATAATTGTGGCCACTAGTGCCTATGAAATGAAAAGATGTGAAAGAAGTATGAAACGAGATGATTGGTAGAAAAGGATGATGTCAATCCATACATCATTGTGGTGAGACGGCCTAGACAATCGGGTCGTGATCGGGCGCCATGCCGCACACATGGTGATGATTGTGCTGGAAATTGTAATTGAAATTGTGATTGTGGTTGATGTCTCGGATGAGACGGCCTAGCCGATCGGATCGTGATCGGAATCCGTGTTAAAAGTACGGTGGTATTGTCAACGGTGGCATATTGGTACTAAAGATCTCCCATCTTAAGATATGGAAATTTATTTGAACACTGTCTTGGTCCTAATTTGAGGTTTGATGTTGTTTGAGGCTTCCACTAATATTATAATTGTTCTTGCTTGTATTATTAATCGTTCTACTGAGAGGGTGTTTTGTCATTCATACTAGTACTATTCCATATGTACTAACGTCCCTTTTGCCGGGGGCGCTGCATCTTCAATGGATGCAGGTGGTTCCATAGCAGGAGACATTGATCAGTGATAGCGGTACACCCTCTTCACAGCTTACTTGATGAGCCCCACTTCATTTCGGGGTCATGTATCTTTTGTTCCTTGTGTATTGTGTTTGAGGCTCCGTAGAATCTGGGGAAGTCAAACAAGTTATGTTGTGTTTGAATTACTTGTTCCACTTCAGACCATGAAAATGTGTGTAATTTGAGACTTTAAAATGAAGTAACTAATGGTAATGAATTGGTATTGTATACATAATCTCTTTATTGTCTAATTAACAAAAATATATATTATCTTAATTCATAAGTGAGTTTAGGTAGAAAGTATATAATAGGCTTGCTTGACCGGGTTCACTCGGTTGAGCGCCGGTCGCGCTCCCCGAGTTCGGGGTGTGACAATTGTGTAAGAAATCTAAATGTGTTTAACATTCTTATTTGCTCAATATGTGGACTTAAAGTCTTGAATATAAATGCTCTGTTGTTGATGATCCGTGATAAGGTTTGAAAGTGAAAGAGATGAATATGAAGTATGAAATACGGCCAACGTGCCAAGAGTGACATTGTGTTATGGCCATCGGTGCCAATGAACTGAATGATATATAAAATATAATGAAATTAATTGTCAACCCTTTTAAATAAATAAACACCCTGGGAGTATCGTTGGTCACCGAGAAAGGGTAGGTTGAAATAACCTAACCCTGAAACTACACGTGTCGGTGTAGGAGTGAATTGTGATTGTACCCCTTTATTGGGATGCGATTGTTGTAAAGAGAATATTCCCCTTTATTGGGATGAGACGATTGCTAGAAAAGGGTGATGTCGATCCACACGGAATTGTGGTGAGATGGCCTAGTCGGTCGGGTCGTGATTGGACGCCATGTCGCACACATAGTGGTGATTGTGCTTGAAATTGTTATTGAGTTATTGATTGAAAACATGATAATGATTGTGATTGTGGTCGATGTCTTTGGATGAGACGACTTAGCCGATCGGGCCGTGATCGGACTCCGTGCTAAAAATCATGGTGGTATATCGGTGCTAAGATCTCCCAACCTAAAATAATGGAAATTTACTTGACACTCATCTTGCTCCTAATTTGATGTTTTAGTATTGCCTGAGGCTTCTATTGATTTGATTGTCCTTCCTTGTGTTATCATTCGTTCTAATAAGAGGGTGTTTAGTCTTACATACTAGTACTATTCCATATGTACTAACGTACCTTTTGTCGGGGGCGCTGCATCTTTAATGGATGCAGGTGGTTCTACAGTAGGTGGCATTGATCATTGATAGCAGTACACCCTCCTCTCAACAGATTTGGTGAGCCCCACTTCATTCGGGGTTGTGTATCTCTTGTTCCATGTGTATTATGTTTTGAGGTATAGCCGGGTCCTTGTTGCCGGCGTTATCATAGTATTTTGTATCCGTAGAGGCTCCGTAGACACAGTGTGGGTTGTATATGGGTGTTGGAAAAGTCAAACTAACCTTGTTGTATTTGAATCACTTGTTGAACTTAAACTATGATTGTGTATGTATTTTGAGACTATAAAATGAAGTTACTAATGGTAATGGAATTGGCATTGTTCACGGAATCCACTTAATGTTTAATTAATGATATAAATATATCTTCTCTTTATTTAGGGGCGAGTTGGGTAGAAGGTATTGCACAGGCTTGCTCGGCCGGGGTATCTCGGTTGAGCGCCGGTCGTGCTCCCCGAGGTCGGGGCGTGATACACTGAGTACATTAGAATCTACATAACGACATAGTCTGGTACACTGTTTAGAAAGTAGAATTGAATAAATAAACTAAAAGATAGGGGAGGAGAGTCAAGGCCTGCAGACGCCAAAGCAACTACCTCGATGATCTTCGAATGTCTGAACTTTGTGAATCAGCAACCGTCGTGACCGGAAACACCTGGATCTGCACACGAGGTGCAGGGTGTAGCGTAAGTTCAACTGACTCAATAAGTAACAAATCTAACCTTTGCACTGAAAGTAGTGGCGGGTCCGAGTGTTATAGACCACACATAGCATTAACAATACGGAAAGTTACAGAAAAACATGATAGTGATATATCACAAATTTATAATCTACAAGTAACGGTACAAGACTTTAGACATGCTTTCAGCTTTTGCAATAAAACTCAACACAGAACAGGGCAGATCCAGCCCAAATACAAATAAAACTAGGGCAGATCCAGCCCAAATGAAAATAAAACTAGGGCAGATCCAGCCCAAATGCAAATAAATCGCTAACAGTTGCGCCCACTGTGGATATGCAGACTCCGAAGGGGCCGATCCAGCCCAAGCGCTATGATAAGCCAAATCCTGGCATAAAGCAAATAAGCATGTTGCGTCGTGCAGCCCGATCCCATGAATATCACTCACAATAGACCCTCAGCCTCACTCAGTCATTAATCTCTCCAATCTCTCGGGCTCACAAGAAACATGATAATCAGCCCAAACAATGATGATATGATATATCAATAAAGGACAACAGAGACTGAGATATGATATGCAAATAATAGTTGTGACTGAGTTTAAAATGGCAAGTTACGCAAATAGTTCAACATGTAACACGACCTCTATGGGTCCCAACAGTACCAACACGTAACCTAAGATGGATTTCTAATATGGCTGGCAGCTCAATTGCTCTAACACATTGTGAAAATATGAGTAACAATAGGATTATTCAACTATACAGCTCCATGGAATTGACCAACTCACAATTCTTATGATGCATGCCCACACGCTCGTCACCTAGCATGTGCGACACCTCAACACTAATAACATAACACGTAATTCGGGGTTTTATACCCTCAGAACCAAGTTTAGAAGTGTTATTTATCTCAAACTGTGAAAAACTCTACTCCAACAAGCCCTTGCCATGCGAAACGGCATCTGAATGCCTCGAATCTAGCAACAAATAATTTGATACGATCAACTCAAGCTACAGAAATCAATTCCATATGAAAATGCTAAGTTCTTAATCAAAAGTCAATAAGTCAACTCAAAAGTCAACCCCCGAGCCGACTTCTCGGAATCCAATAAAAGTCACAAAATCTGAACACGCATTCAACCACGAGTCCACCCATACCAAAATTACTCCAATCCGATACCAAAATCTAGATCAAATCCCCAAAATTCGGCCTAAGGACTTTCTTACATTTTCCCCAAATATTTCAAATCAAATCACTAATTAAATGATGAAATCAAAGATATAAACATGGAATTTAATCAAAACTAAGTAAGAATCACTTACCCCAATCACTCCCTTGGAAATCTCTCCAAGAATCGCCTCCAACCGAGCTCCCAAAATCAAATTTGTGATATAGGCTCAAACCCTCATTTTTGAAATATTAAAGTTCTGCCCAGAAGCCCTTCATCACGATCGTGGAAAATGCTTCACGATCGCGAAGCACAACTATGTTGCCCCACGAATTTTCCTTATGCGAACGCAGAAACCTCCACGCGAACGCAATGCACTGGCCGTCAGACTTATGCAATCGCACAACCACCCATGCATTCGCATAGAGCAACGCGCGTGACCGAGCTCTTGCCTCCTTTCCTCTTCGCGAACGCGGCTACGCCTACGCGTTCGCGATGCTCTGCCTGGCCAACCTATGCGATCGCATACTCCAGCTCATGAACGCATAGAGTAAAATCCCCAACTGCCCCAAACAAGCCTTCCCGATCGCGTACCTACCCACGCGATCGCATAGAAAGAAACCAGAACTGGACACCAGCAAATCTTCAGCAGTCTTCCAAGTCCAATTTTCACTCTGTTAACCATCCAAAATCCACCTGAGGCCCCTGGGACCTCAACCAAACATACAAACAAGTCATAAAACATCATACAAACTTCCCCGAAGCGTCAAATCACATCAAACAATGCTAAAATCACGAATCGCGCATCGATTCAAGTCTAATAAACTTATGAACTTCCAACTTCTACATTCGACGCCGAAACCTATCAAATCAAGTCCGATTGACCTCAAATTTTGCACACAAGTCATAAATGATACCACGGACCTACTCCAACTCCCGGACCAAAAATTTGAGCCCGGTAACCACAAAGTCAACTCTCGATCAAACTGCTAATTTTCCAACTTTTGTCATTTCAAGCCTAATTCAACTACGGACCTCCAAATCACTATCTGGACACGCTCCTAAGTCCAAAATCACCCAACGGAGCTAACAGAACCATCAAAACTTCATTCTGGAGTCATTTACACATAAGTGAACATCCGGTCAACCTTTTTAACTAAAGCTCCCAACCTTGAGGCTAAGTGTCCCAACTCATTACGAAACATCCCCGAAACCGAACCAACTATCCCGGCAAGTCACATAACAACTATTAAGCATAAAATGAGTAGTAAATGGGGGAACGGGGCTAAAACACTCAAAATGACCGGTCGGGTCGTTACATCCTCCCCGTCTTAAACAAACGTTCGTCCTCGAACGGGTCTAGAAACGTACCTGGAGTATCAAATAGACGTGGATATATGCTCCACATCTCTCGCTTGGTCTCCCAAGTAGCCTCCTCAACTGGCTGACCTCTCCACTGCACTTTCACTGAAGCTATGTCCTTTGACCTCAACTTTCGAACCCTGCCGATCCAAAATGGCCACCGGCTCCACATCATCAGTCAAATCACCATCCAACTGAACAGTGCTGAAATCCAAAATATGAGACCGATCGCCGACATACTTCTGGAGAATAGAAACATGAAACACTGGATGAACTCTTGACAGACTAGGCGGATGAACAGTGGACCCTCACACTGGATGAAAAACTTGAATCTTTAGAGGTCCAAAAAGCCTCAGAAGTGAATGATAGCCAAGAACCTTCTTTAGAGGTTGAAGCCGAAAATCCTTCTTTGGCACTTGACCAAAATCAAGAAGAACTCTCAAATGCTCAAAATGAGAGGTTAATGCTCGTGTTGGAGGCCATTCTTGAAAATGAAGAGAAGCAAAACTTGATACTCGAGGACTTGAAACAAGCACTAAATTGAAATGATGAGACTATTCGCACTTTGGAAGATCAAATGAACTCATTGGTTGAGGCTCATTATGCCTACCAACTTGAGAGTGTGGAAAGAGTTTAAGAAAAGTCCAACTTCGAGAAAAAAAGTGAGCTATACTTTGAGGAATCAAGAATTGAACATCCGCCAATCGATTTCGTGCTTGTTGGTGATGCCAAGAAAAAAATGAAATTATAATCAACCGGTGTAGTTGAAAAGATGGTTGAATTTGACTCTAGTTCGGGGGATAAAGAGGATGTCAAAATCCAGAAAGAATTGCAATTTGGAGGCTTGATGTCACACTCCAAGCATTCCTCAACATTGAAATTGTGGTGATATGGGAATTGAACTACACGATTCAATGAGGGATTGCAAATAGGAAAGGCAAGGGCCATACATTTTACAATTTGAAAGTTCGAGAATGCCAAATGACATTCCTCAAAAAAAAGCCAATAAATGCAAAACAGAGAAATTAAAGTTTGGCTTTATCATCTACCTACCCTCCCCACCCCACCCTACCCCACCCTACCCCCTACCCCCTGGTCGCTCGTGGTCACAAGCTTGATTTCAAGGTAGGTTCACAGTTCATATCTTTCAAGTGGAGAGAAAAGTGGTAAAGTTGATTCGCATCGTGCCACGATATTAAATACGACGCTTCGTGGGAGGCAACCCATCGTTCTCAAAAATTTTAGTCGTTTTTTAAAATTTCTTTTTTAGAATAGTTTATTATTTTATTTTAGACTAATCTACAAAGTTTCATATTTTTGGAGTTGAATTGAGGAGTTTGAGGTGTTGGAACAAGCCAAAACAGTGGTTGCCCAGATCTGTCTAGCAGAACTCTGGTGCAACCGCATCTGCGGAAAAATTCACGCAGATGTGAAATTGCAGAAGCGTGGTGAGGGTCGCAGATGCACAATTTGCGCATAAGCGGTCTTTCGATCGCAGAAGCGCCTTCGCAGAAGCGTTTTAGATGCCGCATGTGCGTATGTCAGGCAGGTTTAATGAACCAAGCCCTTATTTCATCAAGTAATTTTCCCCCAAACTCAATACTCCCTCTCATCTCTTGCACAAGAACTGCTGCTATTCATTTTCAGTGCTCTCACTCGATCTGTCTGACATAAGCAAACAGGTATGCTCTGCCTCTCTTCTTCCTCTACTCCTATTTTCTTCTTCTCTCATTTTCTTCTACTTCTTGTCCATAACTATTTTCCTACAACCCTTGTTTTCCCTTCTCTATCATTGTAAGCTTTAGGGGTGAGGGGAAATGGTTGAGTGTAGTGTGTGTGCTTGGTGTTGTTGAAAAGAAATTGGGGAAGTCTGAATTACCCAAACTATTTTAAGAAAATTCAATACACTCTATGCTTGTCATGTGTTCGACGAATTGTCCAAGTGAAATAATCTTGCTATTGGCCTTGAAATCATGTGCAACTGAGTCTCCTAATCATATAGTGCACATATTTAGAAGTCTTGAGTATAAATTGTGTACCAAAATCATGTTTGGAATTGGAAAAAATTGACAATTGTTGGGCTTCTTGAAACCCCTGATGAACACCGCAGAAGCAGAAAAAGGGCCACATATGCGGTCTCGCACCTGCGATGACCCTTCCGCAGGTGCGATTTTTGGTCAGTGGTGACAGTTCGCAAAAGCGAAAGAAATTTCGTGGTAGCGGAACAGCACCTGCATTGGTTTTTCCACAGGTGTGGTGACTGGGCAATTTTTGCAAAAATAGTGGCTCTGCAATTATGGCTTGTTGGGCCCATTTGGCTTGATTCTTTGGCCTAATTGCATTATTGTAAATTGCTTAACATGATTATAATGCCCGACTAACTTGGTTTTGATTTTTTAGGTACTTTAAGCCTCAAAAATGGACCCAAACACAAATAAAAATGCGGCACTAAATCATGAAATTGAGGAAGAAGCTATGGAGGAACAATGTGACACTGATCGCTTCATGTCTGTTGATTGTCATCGTCGATATTATGACAACCTTCCTACAAAGGTCGAACTGGAAAAGGAAATCTCCGAGGATAAATTGACCGAGTTACTTCTAGATTTTATGGTCATCTACAGACCACCGGTTGGTCTTGTTTCATGCCTACTCTGTGTGAGGCCAATGAGGATTGGGTTCTTGAATTTTACGCAAACCTTAAGCGTACAAACTGTTACATTTCGCATTTTCATACGTTAAGGTTTTGTCATAAGTTGATCAACGTAAGCTCGAAAATGAGATTAATTTTGAGGATATAAGTATTTATGTTATTTATAACAGGTGATAAGTAAGTGTCGTGAAGGTTAGAGGGTAAACAAATTGAAGAAAATGAGTTTCGTTGAAGTTTGACAATTTGGGATAAAATACGATCCAAGCTATAATACCTCGTATTTATGGACTAGTGTCATACAATATACCACATGACCATGATAGTGAGGTGTATAAAGTATGTTAAATGTGATTAGTATTTTAAGTAATTTGAGATAATTTCTAATTATGTTGGTAATGGGTTTATTATTGATTTTAGTGGGAAGCTAACAAATTAATTAGAAATTGATGGATAAGTATTTGGTGGAAAGATCACCCCCCACGTGGCAGCAAGGGGTTATATTTGCTAAGACCAAATAGTGACTCTTTGGCTTATGTGGCTAGGTGGCATATTTAGGGAATTTTTGGCAAAGTAATCCACAAAAGTGGGGCCCACAAAACACAATGATAAGAAATCTTCCTACATCATTAAAGTGTGAAGTTTATGTTTTGCTAAGCAACGGATGGAGCCACAAAAGAATTCATACGAAACTACATAATGCTATAGCAGCTTGAGTTGAAAATGCTAAAGGAGTACGGTACAATATTTCTCAAGAATATCATACGGATTTTTCCCTACTTTGATCCGTCGTTACGTGTTTTATCGCAAAAGACGTGGGTTAGAGGGATTGTTAAGAGAATCGGCTCAGGTATGTTAAGGTTATCCCTTCTTTCCTTTTGGCATGATCCCTATGATACAAATGAAACGAGCAAACGCATAACTTTTATAAATACCTCTATTCATAAAAGCACTAGGGGTGCCTATGTTCTTGATTCCCCATGTGTCTTATTATTATATCTTCTGTTCATGGGTCTTAGAAAAATATGTAGTTGATAAAATTTATCCGAAGGCATATTGATTTATGACATTCCGAGAGATCTTATTGACTTACTTTTCATTGCATTCATTTATACATATACATTGACCCATGACCAGATGGCGTTATATACGCTATATATATATAGGGTATGAGGAAAGGTTACGGCGTTATATACACAGCACCACCTGATCAGTTAGTATACGTTGATGATTTCGCCCACTGAGGCCGAGATAATATGATGGGATACCCTCAGAGGCTTGATAACATTATGTACGCATATACCTATACATGATATGACATTTATACGCACATGCATGATATTATAAATATTTCAGGATTCACAAAGTTATTTAGGCTTACAGGCGGATTCCTTTACTCCATACTTCTTTTATGTCTTCTATGTACTTATTTTCATGCCTTACATACTCGGTACATTATTCGTACTGACGCCCTTATTTCTTGGGGCCTGCATTTCATGCCCGCAGGTGCAGGTAGACAGGTTGACGGTCCCCCTTTTTAGGATCCTTGCTCAGCTAGAGTTGGTGTGCTCATTTGATCCGGAGTTGCTTTTGGGTTTTGGTACGATATGTTTGTATACATATATGGGTATGACGGGGCCCAGTCCTATCCTTTATACAGATGTACACTCTATTAGAGGTCTGTAGACAGTCATGTATATTCGGATAGTATGTGGCCTTGTCGGCTCACCATAAGAGGCAAAACAGTTCGGTTTGGAAATGAGCAGATCCAGTAAGTGCCGTGAAGGTTAGAGGGTAAACAAATCGAAAAAAATGAGTTTCGTTGAAATTTGACAGTTTGGGATAAAATACGGTCCAAGCTATAATACCCTGTATTTATAGACTAGTGCCATACAATATACCACATAACCATGATAGTGAGGTGTATAAAGTATGTTAAAGGTGATTAGTATTTTAAGTAATTTGAGATAATTCCTAATTATGTTGGTAATGAGTTAATTATTGATTTTAGTGGGAAGTTAACAAATTAATTAGAAATTGATGGATAAGTATTTGGTGGAAACATCACCCCCACGTGTAACGACCCAGCCGGTCGTTTCAAGAGTTATAGCCCCGTTTTTCCTATTTTTCCTTCCTTTTGTGCTTTTTAGCTATATTATGATATATCTGGTTAGTTGGTTCGGGTCCGGAGTAGTTTCAGAGTGAATTGAGACACTTATTCTCTAAAGTAGAAGCTCAAGTTGGAAAAAGTCAACCGGGCATTGACTTATATATAAACGACCTCGGATTTGAATTTTGATGGTTCTGTTAGCTCCGTTAGGTGATTTTGGACTTGAGAGCGCATTCAGAATGTGATTTGGAGGCCCGTGGTAGAATTAGGCTTGAATTGGCAAAAGTTAGAATTTTGGCGATTTTGGTCGGCAGTGGAAATTTTGATATCGGGGTCGGACTGGATTTTCTGAAGTTGGAGTAGGTTTGTGGTGTCATTTCTGACTTGTGTGCAAAATATGAGGTCATTCGGACGTGGTTTGGTAGGTTTCGGCATCGTTGGTGGAATTCAGAAGTTTAGAAGTTCTTAGGCTTGAATCTGGGGGTAATTTGATGTTTTGATGTTGTTTTGAGTGATTCTAACGTTTGACTAAGTTCGTATGATGTTATGGGACGTGTTGGTATGTTTGGTTGAGGTCCCGAGGGCCTCAGGTGAGTTTCCGGTGGTTAACAGATCATTTTTGGCCTTGGTGGGATAGCTGATCTGCTGCTGTATTTTTGTTCTGGTTTCCTCTTACGCGTTCGCGAGAGGGGGCTCGCATTCACAAAGAGTGTTTCTGAGATGGTGAAATTTTGTTCTACGCGTTCGTGAAGAGGAGTAAGGCTGTTGGGGACCCCAAGTCCTTGGTCTACGCGTTTGCGTAGTGAGGGTCGCGTTCGCGAAGGTTGAGCTGGTAAGGCATCGCGTTCGTGAAGCAGTTGTTGCATTTGCGAAGAGTAAAGCGGATAGGCAGTCTGAGTTGGTCTACACGAACGCGAGAGGACGGTCGTATTCGCGAAGAAGGAAATCTGGGCAGGAGTGTTAAATTTCAAAATCGAGGGTTTGAACCTATTTTTCATATTTTGAGATAGAGGCCACATATTTAGGCGATTTTTGAAGGGATTTTCAGGGAGTTCATTGGGGTAAGTGTTTCTCACTTGGTTTTGGTTAAATTCCACGATTATATCTTGATTTTTATCATCTAAATTGTGATTTGGGGTGAAAAATTAGGGGGGGGGAGTGGAAGAGTTCTTGTGATGGAATTTTGAGCTTTTAAAGGGGATTTTGTTGTCAGATTTTGGTAAATTTGGTATGACTAGACTCGTGAGTGAATGGGCTTTCGAGTTTTTTAACTTTTGTCGGATTTCGAGATGTGGGCATGGGGGCGGGTTTGGGCCGATTTCGAATTTTGCCTATAATTTGGTATTTTTCTTGTGGAATTGATTCCTTTAGCCTATATTGATCGTATTGTATTGCTTGTGGCTAGATTTGGGACGCTCGGAGGCCGATTCGAGAGGCAAGGGTATTGCGGAGTAGAGATTTGCTCGGATTGAGGTAAGTAACGGTTATAAATCTAGTCCTGAGGGTATGAAACCCCGGATTTGTGTGTCATGTGACTATTTGGAGGTGACGCACATGATAGGTGATGGGCGTGTGGGCATGCACCGTTGGGGGATTGTGACTTGGTCTATCCCGTAGCAACTATAAAGTTGAACAACCTGTTGTAGCTATATGCTCCTTATGTGTTTTAGAAAGATTTATTGTAAATCATGTTAGATACCGTGTCTAGGCCTTATGCCAGTATTGTTTGGACCCTTAGAGGTCGTTTCTTGCTGTCCTCTCACTGCTTTAGTTGATATCCCGTACTCAGTCATGTTCATGCATTCTTACATCATAGCTCAGTCTCTGTTATTCTATTTGTTGCATTATGTTAATGTTGTTTGGGTTGATTTCTTTGATTTCTAAGAGCCCGAGAGACTGGAGAGGTTTATGACTGAGTGAGGTCGAGGGCTTGTTTGTGAGGTATTGTACCTCAGCACGTGAGTTGTCCGTGCGGGTTCTGATATGATATTATAGCACATGAGTTGTCCATGCAACACGTGAGTTGTCCGTGCAGATTATAGCGCTTGGGCTATAGGAGCCCCTCCGGAGTCTGAACACCCCCAGTGAGCGTAGGTACCTACTGAGTGCGAGTGCCGAGTGCCAAGTTCTGAGCGATTGTGAGGCATGAGTGATTGTGAGGTTGGAGTGATTGGGAGGACTGAGAGATGTTAGCCCGAGGGGCAGTATATGATTTCATTATCCATGCTCATAGTTGCTTGAGTTCTTGTTTGAGAACTGTTGAAAGATATTTCTAATTAATTTACTTGAACTTGATTTAAACAAGCTAATTTGACTTAAACTCTGGTTACAAAGCATGCCGCACATTATAAAATTTTTGTGATATGAACGGTACTTGCATTTAGCTCGTCACTACTTCTCAGCCTTTATTTATTTCTATTACTTACTGAGTTGGTGTACTCACGTTACTCCATGCACCTTGTGTGCAGATCCAGGCATTCTTGGTCACGGTAGCGGCTGTTGATATTCTTGTAGCTGATCATTGGAGTTAGCAAGGTAGTTGCCTGCGATCGCAGCCCTGTTTTCTCCTTCTTTATCTCCCCCTTAGTTGTATTTTGGATTTTTCCCAGACTATGTTAGTCTTATTATTGTCGGACCAGTTTTTAGTAGTTGCTCGTGACTCAGTGATACCCCGATGTTTGGGGCTTTTCATTCCGCATTTTTATTTTTGAGTTCCACCCTTGTTTCTTTTATGAAAATCTGCTATACAAGATGCCTTTTAGCACATCTGTGAATGAATTGTTGTAGTGTTGTGGGAGTCAGCTGCCCTAGAACCGTCAATAGGCGCCATCACGACCGGTTTGAGTTTAGGGTCGTGACACCACGTGGCAGCAAGGGGTTATATTTGCTAAGACCAAATAGTGACTCTTTGGCTTATGTGGCTAGGTGGCATATTTAGGGGATTTTTGGCAAAGTAATCCACAAAAGTGGGTCTCACAAACCACAATGATAAGAAATCTTCCTACATCATTAAAGTGTGCTTTATATGTTTTTCTAAGTAACGGATGGAGCCACAAAAGAATTCATACGAGACCACATAATGCTATAGCAGCGTGAGTTGTAAATTCTAAGGGAGTACGGTACAATCTTTCTCAAGAATATCATATGGATTTTTCCCTACTTCGATCCGCCGTTACGTGTTTTATCACAGAAGATGTGGGTTAGAGGGATTGTTAAGAGAATTGGCTCATGTATGTTAAGGCTATCCCTTCTTTCCTTTTGGCATGATCCCTATGATACAAATGAAACGAGCAAACGCACAACTTTCATAAATGCCTCTATTCATAGAAGCACTAGGGGTGCCTATGTTCTTGATTCCCCATGTGTCTTATTATTATATCTTATGTTCATGGGTCTCAAAAATATGTAGCTGATAAAATTTATCCAAAGGCATATTGATTTTATGACATTCCGAGAGATCTTATTGACTTACTTTTCATTGCATTCATTTATACATGTACATTGACCCATGACCAGATATATATATATATATATATATATATATATGTGGGGTATAAGGAAAGGTTACGGCGTTATATACGCAGCACCACCTGATCAGTTAGTATACGTTGATGATTTCGCACACTGAGGCCGAGATGATATAATGGGATGCCCTCAGAGGCTTGATGACGTTATGTATACATATACCTATACATGATATGACATTTGTACGCACATGCATGACATTATAATTATTTCAGGATTCACAAAGCTATTTAGGCTTACAAGCGGATTCCTTTACTCCATACTTCTTTTATGTCTTCTATGTACTGATTTTCATGCCTTACATACTCGTTACATTATTCATATTGACGCCCTTATTTCCTAGGGCCTGCATTTCATGCCCGTAGGTGCAGGTAGACAGGCTGACAGTCCCCCTTCTTAGGATCCTTGCTCAGCGAGAGTTGGTGTGCTCTATTTGATCCGGAGTTGCTTTTGGGTTTTGGTACGATATGTTTGTATACATATATGGGTATGACGGGGCCCAGTCCCATCCTTTATATAGATGTACACTCTATTAGAGGTCTATAGATTGTCACGTATAGTCGGATAGTATGTGATCTTGTCAGCTCGCCCTACCGTATTCCATATATATATATATATATATATATATATATATATATATATATATATATGTACATATGTCTTTTGGGCATATTTTCTCGTGTATCTTATTCACATAATTCAGTAGTTTACTACCAGACGTTATGCATGTCCTACACTTATTTCATGTTTTATCTTAGACGTATGCTTAGGGGTGTTTTACAGGTAGGCTCGGGTACTCATCATGGCCCATCGGTTTGGGTCGTGACACAAACTTCAACGACCCACAACTCACCATAAGAGGCAAAACAGTGCGGTTTGGAACTGAGTAGATCAATGATGTTTTAGGGCTTCCGAACCATCCACTTGAGCCGGTACGAGAAAAATATCATTGCTCAAATGGAGATTGGCTAGCTTCTAAACTTTATCTTGCAGACAAGAGAGCAAAGTGGGCCAATAAGAGAAAGGGTTTAAAATCCATCGACTTCACATCCGAGGCCAAGATGTGGCTACAACAGAGTCTCACCTTGTGGCAATGTTTCGGATGTTTCCTATGTCAGGGCCCTGATGATCGCATGCATTCTTGATGGCATTCATGTGAATGTCGGCTATTATATCATTCAATAGTTGAAAGAGTACTTGCTAGAGGACATTCTAGGCTTGATGTTCCATGCACTGATTATAGAGTTGTGCCAGTGGACAGATGTTGATGTGCGTAGCACCGATCGTTGGTTACCGACCGACAAACCCTTTCATCCGTTGGGAGTAACAGGTGAGGGTAGTGCAATAAAGAGTTAGAAAAGGAAAATCACCACAGCTGCCGGACCAGAGTCCTCCTCACAGGCAGCACTGCATGAGGGACTATTTGGGATGCTGAGCTCCCAGCTTGTCTCCATTCGTGACTTAGTGTCACAGCTCACCAGTGGACCCTCACACTCCCAACCTAGGCCTGATTATTGTACTAAAGAATAAATGAAGGCATACCTGGAGGCCCAGAAAAAGCAGGCAGAGTCTCATGAGAAGTTGGCAGCTTCTGTTAGCAGGCTGGAGGCAGCCTATGGCAATATGGCCAAGGCACACGTAGATCTTCAGGCAAACTTCCAGAAGGAGAAAGTGAGAAATAAGAAGAAGGGCAAGTTCATGGTAAAGATGTGGAGAGGCATCAAGGTCATCTTCAAATGGGGGCATCCAAACAGGAAGATACCGTCCGAGGACAAAGATGATAGTGAAGAGTATTCCTTCTTGTCGAATGCTGCTGATGCTGATGATACCGATGATGATGAGGCCGAGAGCTCTACACGACAGTGATGAGCCTTTTCCCGCAGTCTGATGCAGACCTCAAGTAGACCCTCAAACCACTCTTATTTTATTCTGATACTATGCAGTGAGGACACTGCAGTGTTTTTAGTTGGGGTGGCTTTAGGGAGTATACTTTATTTATACATTGATGCTTAACTTGTGCCCTTGCCGGGCTTATGCTTTTGTATGGATATTGTGTGCTCTTGCCGAGCTTGCTTTACTATTGTTTATCATGTGCCTTTGCCGGGCGTAGTTTGTGATTGGTGATGTATTTGCGGATTAGTCGCTTTTGTTATTCTATTTTATTTTTATTTATTTTCTTTAGTAGTTTTTAGTTTATGTTATTTTACTAGTTGCTTTTGTTATTTTATTTTCTTTAGTAGGTTTTAGTTTATATTATTTTTAGTAGTTTTTAGTTTATATTATTTTTATCTCTTTAGTAGTAATATACTTTTTAATAAATTTCCTTAGGTTTTCTTTATGCTACAGTTCTTTCCCGATGAATATTTTTGTGTTGAACCGGGTGACTTTTCCCTATGATGGATATCGTGACAACTTTTTTAAGGGAATTAGTCTTGTTTTGTTATGTGGAGACTTTTGGATTGTTTGGTCTCTTGTATGTGAAGTGTGAATTAAGAATACCCCTCCGAATTTTGGTTATAAATTGAAAAGGTAAGTTACATGGGGAAGAATAATTTTTGTGATAATTTTTGGGTTCATTTTGTGACTCTTTGCCCACTAGTTGGCATGATATTGCTCTAATTGTTCTTATTATAAGTGAAATTGATCTGTCTTGATTAGTTCATATGCCATGTGTGTTAGTTTTTGTTAAAAATAATTCTTGTGTTTACTTTTATCATCTACAACTTGCTCGGTTGGTCTTTTAATGCTAATGTTAATTATGTTTGGTTGGAATGATGACCTTAGGCATTCTTTGTGATCTTTGAAAAAAACCTATTTAGCCTGTCGAGCCTACCATTGCATAAATATTATCAGTAGTTAACCTTATTTGAGCCTTTAAACTTTCATTTGACTTCTACATGATAAACCTTTACCCTTTTGTGAAATAATTCCCTCTTTTGAACTCATCCCTCCTTGAGTGTTGAGAATGAGGCTAAAAGCCTAAGTTGGGTGTATTGGTGTCAATTGGAAAATGGTGAAGATGTACATTGTGTGTAGAAGCATATACCTCAAAGTTGTTTATATGAAAATACTCAAGCTCCAAAAGAAAAGCAAAAGAAAAATATATGTATAAAAAAATGGAGTCTTGAGAAAATTAGAGAGGTACTTTAAGGTGGTTTTATATTGGTAACTAGAGGTCAATAAGGGTTGTGTGGTTTAAAAAGAAGCAAAGTGCAAAAAGAAAGACAAATGTGAGTAGTGTTCAAGGAGGGTGTAGTCACTTGTATCCCAGATGCTTATCCTACTCTTCCCTAAGCCTATATTACAAGCTTAAAAAGTCCTTATGGGATCTCCAACCGAATATTCTTAAATTGGCGGCGAATTAAAATAAGGGCAAGCTTATGGCATGATATTTGTAACACCTGAAATTCTTTGTTGAGAGTGAGTGTATTTGTGCATTTGTTCCTTGTGTTGTTATTATAAATATGGTAATTTTGGGACTTTCTTTCCTATGAGGGCACATGGATTATGATGGATTGGTGACATTGATAGATTCCAAATTTAGTAAATTGAGCATATGTAGTAGACTAGTGTTTTTGAGTCACTTCTTGAGGCTTGGTTATTGTCACTTGATTATTTTGAAACTCCATTGCATCCGTGAGATTGGTTTTAAATGGTTGAGTTATTTGGTTGAAGTTCACATGCTTGAGCCCAATTATTAGTACCAACCAAAGCCATAAGTGTGGTGCTTAATTGGAAAATATTATTTGGAAATGATAGCGATGCTAATTGTGCTTTAAATGGTAGAGCCTCATTAAAATTTTGGTTTTGATTTACTTGAGGACAAGCAAAAGCTTTAAGTTGGGGGTGTTGATGGGTGGTGATTTTACCATTTATTTTAGTCTTTTTTCTTTAGTTTTTGTATCCGTTAATTATAATATGAGGTTGTTTATGGTGTGTATTGCTAGATTTTCCGGTAAATGATGTCATGAAAAGAGTTGAAGTCAATTGAAGTGGAATTGAGTAAAAAAAGGTTAAAGAAGTGCAAATTCCTTCAGTGATTCCGCATTTGCGGAACACTGTTCGCTTCTCCGAGCTCTCATCTGCGAGTAAGAGGCCGCATCTGAAGAAATGCCAATCTTCTGCTGGGATCGTATCTGCGGTGGGTTATCTGCATCTACGGAGGCGCTTCTACGCAAAAGGTTCGCATATGCGTATGAGCTTCTGCGCCTCATGGTCCGTTTCTGCGGAATAGCTATCTTCCACCAAATGTCACTTCTGCGAGCAGGTATCCGCATCTGCGGAACCGCACCTGCGAGGATTCTTCTGCAGGTGCGGCCAACGGGCTTCAGACTTGGACAACTTAGGCATTTCACATTTTCTCCATTCAAAACTCACAAACACACGACCTAGCTTATTAGAAACACATCTTTGGCTTATTTTCAGTCTCTTTGACTAGAGAAGACAAGTTTGGGACTAGGGTTCTTGCACACACACTTGGGTCTTGAAAATTTGAAGCTTTTGATTGAGAATTTCTTACCCATTTTTATTCATTTCTTCATTTCCTTGCTTTGTATTGAATATCTAAGTGTGTAGTATTTTTTCCAAAACTTGAATCTTGTTTATGGGAATATTCATATTTAAAGTGTGGATTAAATATCTTGTTGTGCTTATGTATTGAACGTTTTTTATTTATTATGAAGTGAGTTATTGTTTCTTTAATTATTTTTGTTCTTTAATATTTCCAAAGGGATTAGCTAACCCTAGGACTCGCCCATTAACTTCGAATTAATCTTGAAAAAGGTAATTTGGGGTTGGAAAAGATTAATTAACAAGAACTTGAGGCATTAATACTCACTTTATAGATTCTACCTATGGATAAGATTGAACTATTTGTAGCCATATTCGGGTGTACTTAATCTCTTAATTATTTTAGGGATAATTCAATTAGGAAGTCGTGTTAGTCTTCGAAATAAGCTAATATAGAATTATTATCCGAGGCTAATTAACATAAACTCGCTCGTATTTATAAATTCGTGAAATACATTGGATCGTTACCTGAGTGTAATTTTCCGTGTATCCATGCTTGTAGCCATTAATCATTTTACTCGCTTTCTAGGTTAGTTTATATTTTCGCAATTAGTTATAAATATTTTCTCAAAATCTTTTTAAGTGTTTGGCTTAGCATAATAAGCGATAATTCTCTTACGTTGCCTAATCGCCTACATATTGTTCTCTGTGGGATTCGACCTCGACTCATAGTTAGGTATATTATATTGCATGCGACCGTATGCTATTACTTTTTAATAGTGGATTTGGACGTCATCAAGCAACAAGATGAGCTTTATAATGCTCAAGTGACCCATCCGATTTTTGTTTAACTCGAAAAACCTAGCGACAACCAATAATATTGGGCATTATATGGTGGAGGCACTAAATCCCAAGTATGACTGGACATGAGAGCATTATAATCTTCAGACATCGCACGTCTCCAATGAGGACATTTAATAGCTTCTGTAAAATAAGATGGTTCACATGGAAGAGAAGAGATATGTGAGATTAAGGATGGGAGTATCAGTGGTTTAAGAGAACCAGTTTGCTTGCGAGTATCCATATGATGAATCTTAATAGTTGGAGTAGAGGTGATAAGTTGACACTACTAGAAATCCGGTAAAAACCGACCAAAATAATTGACCAACTTTGGTCGATAATGGCCAATAACCGTCCAAAACGCGACCATTTACGTGTGGACGGTATTTTAGAGGTCGGAAAGGAATACCGACCAAAGTTGATCGAAAATTACTGACCAACCTTGGTCGGTATGCTCTACACGACCATCTCACACTTTAATAGGATTACCCACCAAACTTGGTCGGAATATTATTTTATTAATTTAACTTAACGACAAAGCTTGGCCGGTGTATTAAATTTATTAATTTTTTGTACCGACCAAAGTTAGTCGGTATTGAAATTTTTTAAAAAATAATTATTATAATTTAAAAAAACCGACCACCTTTGGTCGGTAAACTGGACTGGGTATGCAGAAAACCGACCAAAGTTGGTCGGTAATGTTGAATTCTGGGAATTTGTGATGACCTAAAAGGCCATCTTATGCTTTAGAACTCGAATTTGCGCTCTTAAGCCTTACAAATCTCATTTTTACCCTCCTCGATTTGCGTGCACAACCCGGGCAGGTTTCCGGAAAGCTTTTATGTTGAAAACTAATGAAAATAAGAATTTTTGCCTTAAAAGTTGATTTTAGTTGACTTTGGTCAACATTTTTGGTAAACTGGCCCGGATCCGTATATTGACGGTCTCGGTAGGTCCGTATCAAATTATGGGACCTGGGCGTATGCCCGGAATCGAATTTGGAGGTCCCTAGCTTGAGTTATGAATTTTTGATGAAAATTAAAAGTTTAAAAATTAATTGTTTTTAAGAATTGTTCGATGTTTGGCATTGTTAGTATCGAGTCCGTATTTTGGTTCCAGAGCCCGGTACAGTTACATTATGATATTTAAGACTTGTTTGTGAAATTTGGTGAGAAACGGAGTTGATTTGACGTGATTCGGACGTCCAGTTGAGAAGATATGAATTTTAAAGTGTTCTTGAGAATTTCATTTGATTTGGTGCTAAATTCGTATTTCTAGGTGTTATTTTGGCGATTTGATCACGCGTGCAAGTTCGTATGATGTTTTGAGACTTGTGTGCATGTTTGGTTTGGAGCCCCGAGGGTTCGGGTGAGTTTCGGATAGGCCACAGGATGTTTTGGACTTGGGAAAAATCTGGTTTCTGCAGATTCTGGTGTCTGGCATATCCTTCTTCGCGTTCGTGAAGGTCCTCTCGCGAACGTGAAGAGCAAACTGGTGAGGCTGAGACTTCTTCTTCGCGAACGCGAAGGCCTGGTCGCGAACGCGAAGTGATGGGGGATTTACCCTTCGCGAACGCAACCTGACCATCACGAACGCGAAGCACTTGGGGACCTGGGGTAGGGTTGGTCATGTTCTTCTACGCGAACGCGTCCACTGGGTCGCGAACGTGAAGGCTAGGGGGGAGTTGCCTTACGCGAATGCGTAGGAAGACTCGCGAACGCAAAGGCCTTAGGTCGTTGTGCATCGCGATCGCGACAGGCCTCTCGCGAACGCGATGAAGGCCTGTCCAGTGGCTTAAAACAGACTCCAAACACGGGTTTGAGCCATTTCTTCAACATTTTCAAGAACCAAACGGGTAGAGGCGATTTCCAAGAGTTATTTTCTTCCCCAAAGTGTTGGTAAGTAATTCTAAACCATTTTCTTTCAATTACCCATTACATTTCTTGAATTTTTAACCAAAACTCTAGAGTTTTCATGGTAGAATTAGGGGTTAGGGTAGAAACTAGGGATTTCAGGAATTTGGGAATTTAGACCTCGATTTGAGGTCGGATTCCACAACCAATTATGTATTCGGGCTCGGGGTGAATGGGTGAATGAATTTTGGTCCGAACCTCAGGTTTTGACTAAGCGGGCCCAGGATCAATTTTTGACTTTTTGGGAAAAAATTTAGGAAATCTAGATTTATGCAATGTAATTGATTTCTTTAGCAATATTTGATACTATTGAGTCATTTTTGAATAGATACGAGTGGGTTGGAGGAGAATTCCAAATGAAAAGCTGTGATTGAGAATTAAGTGGCCTTCGGAGCGAGGTAAGTGTTGTGTCTAACTTTGGCTTGAGGGAATAGGTATTGTGTGAGTATTTGCTATGTGTTTTGTTGTTGAATACGACGTATAGTTGAGGTGACGAGCATCTATACGTGTGGTCGAGTCATAGCATGCGAGTGAAATTTCATTTCTTGCAAATTTGTAGTCTTAAATCTTGCTATCCATGCTTATTGTCGTTGTTGAAATGTTGGAAGAATTGTATCCGGTTCCACAAGGTCGATAAAATTATGAATATTGATTCGAGGTTGAGATGTTAAATCGTGAAAGAAATCATTTATGAAATATTGATTTCTTGTGAAACTACTCTCTATCCGTTGTTATTGATTCTGTGAATTGTGAGGAAGAGAGTAAAAGCACGAAGGGTGATGCTGTGCATAATTTAATTATATTATGAGGAAGAGTGTAAAGCACGAAGGGTGATGCCGAGTGTAAAGCACGAAGGGTGATATCGTACATAATTTAATTATATTGTGAGGAAGAGTGTAAAGCACGAAGGGTGATGCCGTGCATAATTTAATTATATTGTGAGGAAGAGTGTAAAGCATGAAGGGTGATGCCGTGCATAACTTATTTATATTGTGAGGAAGAGAGTAAAAGCATGAAGGGTGATGCCGTGCAGTCTTATTTGTTATTTGGTGAGGTTGAGAGTAAAAGCACGAAGGGTGATGCCGTGCAGTTTTCCTTGCTGTCTTGATTGCTCAATTCATTTAAGGATTTCCAATTTAATTATGTCCTTTCATTATTCTCACTCTTTATGTTGCATTCCCTCACTGTATGTTCCCCTCCCATTATTTCTGCATTATTGTTTTACTTATTGTTGTTGCCTCTAGCATGATTATACTGTTCAGGTTATATGTGAGTGTCTTGGCTTAGCCTCATCACTACTTCACCGAGGTTAGGTACGACACTTACCAGTACATGGGGTCGGTTGTACTGATGCTGCACTCTACACTTTCTGTTCAGATTTTGATACCGGCTCAGGTTGATCGATATTTGCTACTGGTCCGCTGTCCGGAGACTCAAGGTAAATCTGTCGGCGTTCACATACCTTGAAGTCCTCGTTTATCCTTTATGTCTTACTATTTTCTTTCGTTCAGACAGTTGTGTCGGAGAAGATTATCCTTCCAATAAGGCAACTCCCAAAATATACTCTGTTTCGTCCAATTATGAGTAACACCATATTCGGAGAATCTATAAGGTGGAGCCTCAATAACTTTACTGAAGTTCTGGATCCTCTCCCAAATTTCCTCACCTGAAAGTATCGGAGGTGGCGAATCATATTCCACTTTATTCTTTTTGAATGCATTTTTCATCCTTCTAAACTCATGATCATCAGGCAAGAACTGACGGTGACAATCAAACCATGATTGCTTTCGACCATGTTTCAAAGTGAACGATTTACCATTTTTCATGCAGTAAGGACAAGCTAGCTTCCCAGCAGTCATCCACCCAGACAACATTCCATACGTAGGAAATTGTTAATAGTCCACATTAAATTAGCATGCAATTTGAAACTCTGCTTGATCGATATGTCATATGTTTCAACACCATCATACCACAATTATTTTAGCTCATCAATCAAAGGTTGCAAATATACATCAATCAAACTTTTCGGATTACGTGGACCGGGGATAATGCAATTTAAAAATATATATGGACTAGTCATACACAACTCAGGTGGTAGATTATAAGATGTAAGAAAGATAGGCCAGCATGAATATGGTGTCGCAGTTATAGAAAAAGGCGAGAAGCTATCCGCACACAAACCTAACCGAATGTTCCTTGGTTCACTAGAATAATCTGGATATGTCCTATCAAAGTGCTTCCAAGCATCTCCATCTGAAGCATGACACATAACACCAGGTGGTCTTCTATTTTCAAAGTGCCATCTCATATGAGGAGTAGAACTCATCGACACATATAACCTCTTTAACCTAGGTATAAGAGGTAAATAATACATCGCCTTTACATCGACCATATTCCCGCTGGAAAGCCTCTTGAAACGAGGCTTTTCGCAAAATTTACAACTTTCTAAAGTTGCATCATCTTTATAATATAACATGCAACCATCTTCACAACAATCAATTCTCATTGACGAAAGTCCTAACTTAGAAACCAATCTCTTTGCCTTATAGAAATCACCAGGTAAGTTGATATTTGGGTCAACTAGTTCACTCATAAGGTCAATAAAAGAGCCCATGGCTGCTTGAGAAATATTCCAATCAGATTTGATACTTAGTAATCTAACTGCAACAGACAGCTCAGAGTGCGGACTTCCTTCAAGTAGTGGACGACTACCTTCCTCTAACTGTTCATAAAAATGTTTTACATCATCATTAGGAGTTTGTTCAATATTTTCATTGGGCTCACCCCCGAAGTGCATCCCAACAGCATCCGCAACCATATCCTGAATTCTAGAATCATGATTTGTATTCTCTACCGACCTACTACTTTCACCAACAACCATGTTATGAAATATTCTACGGCTACCATTGATCTCTCCATGATTAGTCCACACAAAGTAATTCACTATAAACCCCTTCCTATAAAGATGAAGCTTAACTTGCTCTGGTTTCTTAAACTTCATACAATCGCACAAGACACAAGGGCGCCTAATTACTCCTTCACTTTAGTATGGTGAAAGTGGCATTGCATGTCTAATAAAGTCATCAATCTCTTCTATAAAATCCTCCCGCAATCCCCGCCGATTAGGATAATTCCTATTGTACATCCGAGTACGATGTTCCGTCTATACAAATAAAACAAGAACAAATTAATTTATTCTACAATTATAAATTAATTAAATCTTTTTTAGTTAATTCAAGATATAAAAAAAATCCTAATTACACCAAAAATTAAATTATAGTAAATATAATTAATTATAAACTATAAGTTCAATTCATATCCTAAGAATTTAAACATAAACTAAAAGTTCAATTCATATCCTAAGAGTTTAAACATAAACTAAAAGTTCAATTTATATCCTAAAAGTTCAATTCATATCCAAAAGGTTCAATTTATATCCTAAAAGTTTAATTCATATTCAAAAGGTTCAATTTATATCATAAAAGTTCAATTCATATCCAAAAGGTTCAATTTATATCCTAAAAGTTCAATTCATATCCAAAAAAGTTCAATTCGTATCCTAAAAGTTCAACCCATACCCTAAAAGCTCAATTCATAAGAACAAATCCTAAAAACTCAATTCAATTCATATCCTAAGAGTTTAAACATAAACTAAAAGTTCAATTCATATCCTAAGAGTTTAAACATAAACTAAAAATTTAATTTATATCCTAAAAGTTCAATTCACAAGAACAAATCATAAAAACTCAATTCAATTCATATCCTAAGAGTTTAAACATAAACTAAAAGTTCAATTTATATCCTAAAAGTTCAATTCATATCCTAAAAGTTCAACCCATACCCTAAAGGTTCGATTCACAAGAACAAATCCTAAAAACTAAATTCAATTCAAAGTTAATAATTCAATTCTAATTAAACTATTCAAAACAATACAAACTTAAACATTCAATTTATACCACATGTAATCAATTCAATTAAAACAAGACCTAAACCCTAGATTTCAATAAAATGCAAAGTTAAATAATCAATTAAAATACTAATTAACTAATTCATAACTAATTAACAAAACATTCAATTTACACACAAAATAAATAAGTTGTAATTCAAACCTAGAATTTTTAGGAGGTGGAGAAGGAGGGGCAGCAGCTGGGCAGTGGTAGCAGCGGCAGCGGCGACAGCTGGGCAGTGGCAACGCGGGGTGGGGAATATGATTTGTGTGAGGGAAATAGAGAAGGAGAGGGAAAGGTATTGAGTGAGGAGTATGAAAAATTTGGAGAAGAGAGGTAAGAGAAATGGAGGGAATCACGTATATTTCAGATCTAATTTTAGAATTACCGACCAAAGTTGGTCCGTAATTTTGGTCGGTATATTAAATGTTGACCGTTTGACTATAAACCGACCAACTTTGGTCAGTTATTTTTTATTAAAAAATAAATAAATAATTGTGTTTTTATTTCTTAAAATATTATAAACTATAAAAATAATTATTATAAACTATAAGCATTTATTTTATTTAACTATATAATTATTATAAATAATTATAAACTATAAGCATAATCTTTATAAATAATTATATTAACTAATTACTTTTAATAAATTATAATAGCATCTATCTAAGTAAATTTTCTAAGTTATAATTAAGTATATGAGTAATTTTACAGACACAAACACACACACACACACATACACTATATTGTAATTGATGAGCAATCGCATACATTACTACGTACGAAAAATTTATCAATTGATAAACCAATATTATTCTATTTTAAATATGTTTAGTCATTACTTTGACCTATTAACTCGTTTACTTAATGCTAATAACTTCTTTCATTTCTTTTATTTGTGATCCATATATATATATACATGTCAAAGATGTATAGTATTAATTCTTCTATTTTTCATTCGTTCATCACTAATAATGCATGACATAGATTAATCGATATAGGTCGAGACGTTTTGTTTTTAATATTAATCGATATGGGTCAAAAACGTTTTGTTTTTAATATTCATCGATGCATCAAAGTAAGTTATAAGTCGATGAATCAATTTACAAATAGATATATTTGATGATGATAAATTATATATACTAATTAGATTATTGCTTCTTCACAAGTCTATACCTAAAAGAACCCGACTATGTGGTCCTAGCGCTTCGTGTTCTTATATATATATATACGGTTATACCTATATATATATATACGCTTCGTTGTACTACTTTAACTACATATATAGCATGTTATAGTATATGTTAGTGTATTCATTATTTGTATTACAAAAGTGTTAACGGATTACATTTATATTATTTAGATAGTAAATATTAATGTGATTCAAATTAAAAGTTTGACCATGTTTGACCTATTAACTCGTTTACTTAATGCTAATAACTTCTTTCATTTCTTTAATTTGTGATATATATATATATATATATATATATATATATATATATATATATATATACATGTCAAAGATGTTTAGTATTAATTCTTCTATTTTTCATTCATTCATCACTAATAATGCATGACACAGATTAATCGATATAGGTCGAAACGTTTTGTTTTTAATATTAATCGATATAGGTAAAAACATTTTATTTTTAATATTCATCGATGCATCTAAGTAAGTTATAAGTTGATGAATCAATTTATAAATAGACATATTTGATGATGATCAATTATATATACTAATTAGATTATTACTTCTTCACAAGTCTATCCCCAAAAGAACCCAACCATATGGTCCTAGCGTTTCGTGTTCTTATATATATACTGCTACACCTATATATATATATATATACACACACACACACACACACACTTTATTGTACTACTTTAACTATATATAGCTTGTTATAGTATGTCAGTGTATTCATTATTTGTATTACAAAATAAAGTGTTAACGGATTACATTTATATTATTTAGATAGTAAATATTAATGTGATTCAAATTAAAAGTTTGACCATGTTTGACCTATTAACTCGTTTACTTAATGCTAATAACTTCTTTTATTTCTTTAATTTGTGATATATATATATATATATATATATATATATTTCGTTTATTTAATTTGTGATCCATATATATATATACATGTCAAAGATGTTTAGTATTAATTCTTCTATTTTTCATTCATTCATCACTAATAATGCATGACATAGATTAATCGATATAGGTCGAAACGTTTTGTTTTTAATATTAATCGATATAGGTAAAAATATTTTATTTTTAATATTCATCGATGCATCTAAGTAAGTTATAAGTTGATGAATCAATTTACAAATAGACATATTTGATGATGATCAATTATATATACTAATTAGATTATTGCTTCTTCACAAGTCTATCCCCAAAAGAACCCAACCCTATGGTCCTAGCGCTTCGTGTTCTTATATATATGCTGCTACACCTATATATATATAGATATACACACACACACACACACACACTTTATTGTACTACTTTAACTATATATAGCTTGTTATAGTATGTCAGTGTATTCATTATTTGTATTACAAAATAAAGTGTTAACAGATTACATTTATATTATTTAGATAGTAAATATTAAAGTGATTCAAAAGTTTGACCAATGTTGACCTAATAACCGACCAACTTTGGTCGGTTATTTTTCAGAAAAAAAAAATGCCAACCAAAGTTGGTCGGTAAATGCTTCCCCTGCATTAACCGACCAACTTTGGTCGGTAATATTAAATATAAATTTTATAAAATATTTTAAATAATAATATAATTATTAAAATTTAAAAATTTGGGTCCACATTACCGATCAAAATTGGTCGGTAATCAAAAGGTTGCTTTGACTAAGCAAGTTTGACCAGCTCGGTCAAATTTTTGACCAATTTACCGACCAACTTTGATCGGTATGTAATTTTAAAAAAATATAAAATATTTTTTTTTATAGTTTCTGTCCATGTTGGACGGTTTTTTGGTCGCTTTTTTTGACCGACCAACGTTGGTCAGTATGACTTGGTCGGTTTTAGCGGATTTCTAGTAGTGTGAGTTGAAGTACTGGGAGAATGTTGCGGGCTTGGAGGTGCAGGTTGTTGGATAGGAGCGGGTAGTAAATTTTCAGAAATTCTAAGTGTAGTATGGATAGGAGGAATCAATGAAGTTGGTAGAAGAGCTGGGATTTGAGTAAAATTAGGATTGTATGGTTGGTTGGCTAAGGATAAAGATTCTGTAGATGCACTAGTTTGAATTTGACTTGTAGAAGGAAGATGCTGGTTACTAGGAGATTGAGTAAATGATTGAGAAGAATCTGCAATGGGGGTGTAGTTAGGGGTCATAGGATTTGAATTGAGATTAGAAGATAAGGATAATAAAGAATATAGTTGAGAAATATTAGGCACTAATGTGGAATACAATGTAAAAGCTGAAAACTTTGTAGGCAAAGAAAGATCAATTTTATTTATTTGAAGGGAGATACGGAGGATGAACTAGAAAGTTTTGAAGTTAGATATGGATAAGGAAAACAATCTTCATCAAATCGTACATGCCGTGAAATAAAAACTTTATTACTTGAAGGATCAAAACACCAAAAACCTTTGTAATTAGATGGATAAACAAGAAAAACACAATGTTTGGAACGAGGACTTAATTTATTTTGACAATAGTCATCTAAATTAGAATAACAAGAACAACCAAAAATACATAAATGATCATACGTAGGTGACTTACCAAATAGAAGTTCAAATGGAGTTTTATAATTAATTACAGAAGAAGGTAGAATATTGAGGAGATGAACAGTAGTGTGGAGTGCTTCTACCCAAAATTGAGAGGGAAGGGATGCTTGAAAAAGAAGAGAGCGTATCATATTAAGAATAGTGTGATGCATACGCTCAGCCTTGCCATTTTGTTGGTGCTTATGTGGGCAAGAAATTCGGAGAGAAATACCATTGACATTAAGAAAAGAGCAAAAATCACCAAGTTTAACATATTCTGCAGCCCCATCACATTGTAGTATTTTAATCTTAGAAGAAAATTGAGTTAGAACATAGGCATAAAATTTTCTGAACATTGTGAAAGCTTCACTTTTGCGTTTAATAGGAAAAACCCAAGAGAACTTAGTGAAATCATCATGAAAGAGTATGTAATAGCGAAAACCAGTAAATGGGGAATAGGAGAAGTCCGAATATCACTATGTATCAATTCAAATGGAAAAGAAGTAAAAGAACTTGAATTCATGAAAGGTAATTTATGGTGCTTGCCAAGTTGACAAGCATTACATAAGAAATTTAAACGCTTCAATGAAGAAGTACAAGGTAATTTATTTTCTCGAACTAAACTTGCTAAAATTAAAGTGCTTGGATGTCCTAAACGGTGATGCCAAAGAGTTGGAGAAGCACAAATTGCAGCAAAAGCAGTAGAAGTAGCACCATCACCAAAGGAAGACGATAGAGAGTAGAGAGGTCCAGTATTATTGCACCTCAGAAGTATTTTTTTCGTCTTGAAGTCCTTGATAAAAAAAACCGAAATCATCAAATTCAATAGAACAATTATTGTTCTTGACAAATTTTCGAACACTAAGTAGATTAGTACATAGATTTGGAAAAATTAAGACATCTTTTAGAGAAAAATTTGAAGAGGGAGTTGAAAGATTACCATGACCTGTGTATGAGATTGGAAGTTGGACGCCATTACCTACGATTACACAATCATTACCATTATACGGATCAACTAAAGATAGATTGGTAGCACTGGGTGTCATATGTGACGAGCACCGGTATCAACAGACCAATGACCATCATTTGATGAAGAATATGATGCAGCTGCAGGATGAGGTTGAGTGATTGAAAAAAGAGCTCTTTGGTTAAGAGAAGGACACTCACAGACAGAGTGATTTGGTTGGAAACAAAGTTGACTTTGAATGGAAGTGTAGTCAGGGAATGACGAAAATTGTT